>NC_025877.1:1007931-1092839 GCF_000755165.1 Leishmania panamensis
TATGCCACCCTGCGCAATGACGTGCGCCCTTCCATCAGTTGCCCGTAGTACTCACTCCCTATTGGATCTCCCTCCCGCAACAGGGGCCTGAACGCTCAGGCAGTTCAACTGTTTTACTCGGACCTCGAAGAGCCGCTTAGTCAAGTTGTCGCGCTACTGCACCTTCGCGAGTGGCATCGTGGGCATTTTTGACGGCGGCGAAGACTGTCTAAGCCTGAGGGGAAAGGAAAGACTACGAGGGTGGGGCAAGCGGAGGGAAGCCGCATAGGGCGTTTCAGCTCGTCTTGCAGGGCGGACGAAAGGGCAAAGAAAGGTAAGAGAGAGAGAGCGGTGGTGGAATGCCGCACATTATCCTCCAGCAGAGTGACCCCGCAGACGTGGGATCTTGTTTCCCGCGCGGCCTGCTGGTGATGCGGATCGCTTCCTGGTGCGTCCGTCTTTTTCTCCCGCTCGTCCTGTGGGTGCTTGGACTTGGGGGTCTCTGGGCTGGGCGGTGGGCCGTGGCAGGCCGGGTGCGACCGTCCGGGATGCCTCGCGGGGAGAACCGCGCCCTTTCGATTCCGGGCGCGGGAGAAAGCAGGACCCCAAACCCCGCCGCCCGAAGGAATTCAGTGAAGAAGAGCAACTCCAACAACAACGCCCGCCCAAAAGGAGATGCGGCGGGGGATTCTCGCCGCAAGGCTGAGAAGGATTGGCTCATGCTGTAGCGTCGGGTGGTTTTTCGGCTCTGCTCGCCGTGGCCGGCAGCTGTGGAGAACCGGCGACACGCAATCACGAAGGAAGACGCTCCATTTCACCGTTGCATACCCCATCCAGCACAGAATCTGAGTGCCAATTACGATGGCACCGATGTTACCAGCGACAGCAGCAGTGATACGCCTTAGGGCTATACCGCAGAGCAAGCCCGCCGCTGCGTTTGCCAGCACAGCGCAGGAGGGGCGTGCGACATGGACTTCGCTCGAATCGTGGTGGTCCGCATCGGGAAGTAGAAAAGATGCTGCTCTGATAGATCGCCTCGTCTGCAATGCCTCATGACGTGGCGACGAGGCGCTACGTGAGATGTTTACAGAGTTGTAAGAGTTGTCGTCAACAGCATCAGTGCCATCAGGCCGTTGATGCTCGGCAAAGCGGCACATGGCGTCAGCGCGTAACGCCTGGAACATGCGTTGCTCCTCTTCCGCTGGGTCAGTGAGCCGGGCAGACGACTGCCTGCGGTTCGGATTGACTGTTGAAGAAGCATCCAAGTCATCAAAGAAGGTCTGCCGCAGCGTGGCCAAAGGGATGATGTTGTGGGCTGCCGGGTTCATGTGCAGCTCCATGACTTCCCGACGCGTGTAGTGGATGGTGGCTGAGCACTGCAAAGAAGGGAGGGAAGGGGGAAAGGGAAAGCAAAGGGAAGTGACAAGAAACTCCTGGGGAGGGGGGAGCCGGAAAGAGAGACAGGGCCGTGGCATACTCTCCTGCAGGGCGGTGCTCTACACAGCGCATTCCAACAGACGCTCCCGACCGAGTTGCGGGACACCAAAACGACAAGGGAGAGGGAAAAGGGAAGGAAGGGCCTCCTTTCCACGCGGTAAGCGACGCGTCTTTCACGTGTGTCTTGTCCGCTTTCTCCGTGGGAAGAAGAGAAAACGCGTGTAATGCGCTGTGGAAAATGCACACCGGCTTGATCGCTGTCCGGCAACGGCGCTGTGGAACAAGGCGTGATGTGAAGCGCATTAGTCATGTGTGGAAGAAGATCCGCCATCTGCTGCGCGTTTCATTGCAGCTCCGCTACACCATTACACGTCAGCTGCTGCCACGACCTCGTTGGTGACGGTGTCGCGCACAAGCAACTCCATCTCCTCGGCGGACTCGTCGTACCCTACCCCGAGTACTTCGTACCGCGTCAGGGCGGTGCCGGTGTCACTGCCAGTTCTCCCCTGCCGTGACCACGCGGCGCCGGGTTTTACTCCGAAGAGACCTTCGGTGAGCCACATGGAGTTGTCGCAGTTGTCGTCACCCATGATGTTCATATACCGTCGCGGATCTTCTTTCATCGTCAGAGGGCTTCCCGGAACGGGTCCGTTATAGTCGAGCGACAGGATCCCTAACGGCAGCACTGGACAACCGTGCAGAATGGGAGCGAGGCAAGCGGCTGGCGCGCCAGATGGGTGCCACATAAGCGCAGGCGTCGTCAAGGATGTAAGACGGTCAACGACACCGATGCTAACTGCGACGCCATAGCGGCTCAGCACCTTCGTCCCGTGCCGCAGGTGTTCGCCAAAGACGTCGGTAACCTCGGCAGTGATGTCGAGGTAGCGCTTCGTGGCCTGCGCTCCACCGCATTGGTATGGAAAGTCGAGTTGCAAGGCGCTGGGGTGCAGCCGCGAGCCACACTCCAACAAGCGACCCATGCCCGACAAGGAGAAGTGTCGACGGCGAGCAAGTTGGTAGAAGACGTCCAGGACACCACGTGGCGATGTGGAGAGTGAGGTCGAGTTGTTTGAATCAGCAATCAGCTCCTTGGTGACCGCTTCCATCAGGCAAACAGCGCCAAGGGATGGCGGCGTGTCGCCCTTTGGGGGTCGAAGTGGCGGACGCAGGCGAGCGCGGCCGCGCACGAGCTCCTCGTCGGACACGACAAACCCGCCAGGCAGCCCACTCGTGTGGACGACAAGTTTGCCCTTCGCATCCGTTTCGCTAGCAACATCGTCGTAGGAGCCAATAATGGTCAGGGGCACCGTCAAGTCCGCACCGACCTGCAACGCACAGAGGAGCCCCTCATCTGTGATGGGAAGAGGCTCGTGAAGGACATCCTGCAGACGTGACTGCAGCGAGGACAACATTGTCCGTGACACGGAACTCATGCGGGTGGTTAGAGCCGCAGCACTTGCGCCGCAACCGCCACTACGTTGGCCGCGCGTGAGGAGCGGGAACGCCGTGCGGACCGCACTCATCTCTCTCCACTGGCGCACAGCGGGAGGTGGGTGCGGGGGAGGTGGTAGGATGAGGACCGTGCGGGGGATCCACCACTGCAGTCACGCTTGGGATGGGTCGGCGTGTATCGTGCCTTTTGTTCGTGAAACGGCAGATTGGAGTGAGCGGTACGATGTCCCAAACAGAGAACTGGGGAGAGGGAGAGAAGTATGGGGGTGACGCAGAGTGATCTGCGGAGAAGAACAAAGATGAACAGTTCGTGTGCCGGTTAAAAAAACCCCAGTGACACAACACTGGCAGGTTGACTTGCTTGCTGGGGTGCCTGCACCTACACCTCAAACACGTGCACACAGAGAGAGAGAGGGGGGGTAGTGGGAGCAAATACAGGGAGATGACACTGACGCTTCGCCACCGCTGCCGCCGTCGTCACCGCCCCTCCCACTCATATCTGCTTCGCATAACCTCACGCACGCGTTACGTGCAGTGAACGAAACCTTCACTGGTCGCTCCGTTGTAAATGCAAGAGGCGCGCCGTGCAACGATTCGAGGGCAGAAGAGGATACACAGAGTAAGCAAGTCACTGTCCATAACACCTAGTCTACTCGCGATGCTAAGCAAGGGGAAGGAGGAATGAGAAACAAGAAAAACATGCCCATAATAAGAAATACGCAAGACCTCGGCTAGTGGTAGTCATGACCAGCAGCGTCCACCACGTCTGCAGAAGAGTTGAGAGACACAAAATGCGAAAATCAATTTTCAAAACAGGACGCCCTTGCGTACCGCACTGCACTAGAAGGAGCGGGTGAGAGGGTAAGGAAAGAGCAGCGGCTTCGACGCCACTAACTTTCTCAGTCATCCATCGACCACGGCAGCTTTGCTTCAAACGACTCCTCGTCTTTGTCAACATCGTCGCTGCCGGGCTGATGAGCACCTCCACTGGCTGCCGCTCGAAGTTCGATGGGGCAGCTGCCACTAGTACACTGAGGTTTTGTCAGGGGAGAAGTCGTGCTTTCCTCGGTATTCGCCTCCGTGGTTGACTCCTCGCATGGCGCAGGCGAGTTCTGCTTCGTAGATGCCGGTGCCGGCGATGCGGAGGATGATGACTCTACCCTCTTAGGGCTTTCAGGGCCACTGGGTGGGTAGCCAGCGTATGTTTCGAGAACTGCTTTGACGTCGTCATTGCACTTGAGCAGCGCGTGGAAGAGTGTGCCCGAGCGCGAGTCCAGCAGGGTGCCCTCACTGTGCTCGGCGGGGGCAGCGCAGATGTCTGCGATGAGTCGCGACAGCTTCACCTTGTGGTACTGGCAGCTGTCCAACACCGAGGCGCCGAGGGCCGTCGACGCCTCTTTCCGCTGCAGCAGACTACCTAGCAGCTTCACGTTGCCGCTCGCCAGCTCCATCTCCTTTGTGACCCGCTCCTCCATCTCCCGCAGCCACGCGAGCTTCTCCTGGATGGCCTCGTACTGCATGCGAATACGGTGCCAGTACTCTGTGTTATCCTTTAGATGCAGCGCCTCTGCTTCATCTTTTCTGTCCCTGTCTTCGTCGCCATTTTGATGGCTGTTGCTGCCCTCCTCATGTTGCGCGCTTCCAAATGTCACGGGCGCGGGTGCTGACGTCGGCTCCATCGCCGCGGCAATATCGCGCAACGGTTGCGGCAGGCGTGACAGGGTTTGCATCAACCCTAAGAGCTGCCCCGCATCGGTGCACTGCTGGTATAAGCCCATGCGCCATGCAATGTTCAACCAGTAGTCCTCATCCGAGGTGAAGCGCGGCACAATGTAGGACCGCACTTGGTACACCTCATAATGCTCTTGAATGTATTTCACCAGGTCCGAGGCTGGGGTGTACGCGCCACCCGTCCTCTCGAACAGTTTCGCAGCTACATCCACTGACCCTCCGGCCTCGCTATCCGTTGGCGTGGGCGTCGGCGAGTCTTTCTTTCCAGGCTCTGAAGGGGGTGCGAGGAGGTGGGCAATGGTCTTCTTCATTTCCTCCCACAGCGGGGCATCGGCGCGCAAGATAGCCGGGGTAATGGCGCATGTATTGGGGTCACGCAAAGCAGCTTCCAGACACCACACCCACTCCTCTTCGCTGCCTGCCCATGAGGTCGGCGGTGTCATGATGTCTGGCACGCTTAGCATCTTTTCGTTCGATGCGGCAGCTTCGGCGGTCGAGTTGGGATTGGTCGACACGCTCTCCAAAGCGTCCAGGACGCCCGTGTAACGGACTACTTCGATGCCCTGGTTAGAGATGCTCGCGAGAGTGTCGGCTGCCGACACCGCCCAGTCGCTAAACGTGGAGAACATCCGCACATCTCATGGGGCTCGGTGTTGCTGCCTGTTTGAAGACGAGAAGGCTAACGAGAACGGTGTGCAAGTCAATTCCTACGTCCGACAAGCACCCAGGAAAAGTAAATGGAAGGAGGGGAAAAGACAGCGACCATTGAGGAGAGAGGGAAGGCAATGGGAAAGAGAGGCATACAATGCTGACCTCGGAGGAAAAGCGAGCCCCACAACGCCGACGACTTGATGACTGCGTTTCGTCGAGGCGCAGGAAAGACGGCGGACGCCACGGCAGAACGCAACAAGAGCACGCGCATCCAAAGAGAGCCATCAACTGGCTTCACTGCGCATAAACTATGAAGGCATGCAAGTGTAGGATTTTGCTAAGTGCTCCAATGCTAAAGCACTGTGATTTCCCTCATATCTCCACGACCGTTTCGACTCCCCTCAACTCCATAATGCGGCAGCGTCGTACCCGCTCGCACCTCTCCGCTACTGCACGAGGAGTCTCCGTTGTACATTAAACGCAGGAGGCGTACACTACGAATGACGGTGTGGTCGCAGCACCTCGGCAGCCTTCACACAAGGGCGTGCCGGCGTCGACCCTCTTTGAAATTCCGCATGCACACGCTTCCCCCATGCGCAGCGGTCGCGTGCACATCAACGTGTCACTCCCTGGCGAGCAGCGGACGGACTCGTTGGGCCACGGAAAGCGAGCGGCACGCATGCTGTGGCTCTCCCCGTTCTGTGGAGTTCCTTTATTCCCCTGTGAGTGAATAACGCGGTACGCACAGACATCAAGCCAGGAGGAGCTGCACTCTCTCACAGTCATTGGGCACGCATAGGCACGGGGACACGAGGCTGCGACCCCCCTCCCCCTCCTTTGCTTGCAGCTATCGCACTGCGTATGAATCAACGGAGCTGAGGCCTGACCTGCTGCGAGGACAGCTTGTTCAACCAAGACACAGCAGAGCAAGTGTGGTTGGTGTTGGGGACTCGCTCTCCCTCATCATGGCGCTCAGCACGGGTTCCACAGCGGTGAAGGATGGCCTATTGCGCCGCGGCAGGGCGCTAATGCTGGCGCCACTCGCCCGTCGCGTGCGCCTCTCGATTCCGTTTGTCTTTGGTCACTGGGGATCGGATGGCCGTAGCGAAGTCCACAGGGTTGCGAAACCGGCAACGACAGAGGCGCCGACGAGCACTCCATAGATCACAGGCCTGGACGCCGGCCTCCGCCCTCTAGCCGGACCCTGGCCGTGGACCACTTGGATCGAGGCGTGCACCCCACCCAGGGCTGTCTGGCGCCACGCGCGCGCCGGAAGAAGAAACGAGGAAGGCGAGAAAGAGCCTGTGAGGCGCATGCTCCGATGCGACGGCAGGACGACTCATCCTAGACGGCCAGGATTTATAGTTGCAGTGCAGCACAGCGGTCTGGGTGGGCGGTGGTGCTGTGCGTATCTCTGTGGACCTATTCGCGGTGAAGCGGGCGCGTTTAAAACAACAACAAACCATTTTCCTATGATACGCACATGCACCTCCTTCGAGTACAAACATACCGACCCCTAACACCCAAGCAAGAAGCTCAGTTTTCATTGTCTATCCGTGTAGAACCAGGCGGGGAAGGGAGTGGAGGAACGTCGGAAGAGTTTAGTCAGCATTCCCCCTCCCCTCATTCTTGGATGCTGACGCGGGATCGGAAAGACGTCCCGATTAAGGGAAAAAGACAGGCAAAGAGAAAACAAATGCGGGGCCGGGTGGTCGTGCAGGACGGGGGAGTATAGTTGTACAACTCCAGGTAGGGACATGCGCGTCCTCGAGGAAGAGTAGCTGACAAGCACTCAAACGCAGAGCAGGAAGGAGAGCGACGAAGACAAATGTACGAGAAGAACAGAGCTTGGTATCTGCGAATGAAAAGAAAGAATGGATGGAGGAAAGCAGCAGCAGCAGAGGTGCTGCAGTCGTGGCACGCTCTGTCGTGCGGCTCACCCACCGCGTTCACGTCAGATAGCGGTACCTAGCGAGGAAGCTGGAGGTAACGCCGACTGCATCAGGGAGTCCGTGGGACATGAACGGCCGGCAGCAATGCCAGAGGCTCCGCACACCCTACGCAACCACCGCCCCACCTTTGTTCTTACCCCTGCCACCTTCTCGACTGCCGTAGGGATTCCGTCTCGCTGAACTGTGATGAAGCCGACGTAGGAGAGGCACTGCAGGCCCGCCAAATACCGCTCCACACCGTACAGTGCACCCGATGAGAGTCGGGGTGCGGCGGCGCCGAAGGTGTGGCGCTCCTGATATGCCTACTCGCACCAACCTGGGTTGCGACGCAAATCATGTCAGTCTCCGGAAACAGGTCATCGGGGTATGAGGAGGCTGAGCGCTTCGCGGCCTAGTGGTTGGCTCGGTGCACCGGAGGAGCCTTGGAGGGTATAGTAAAAGAAGTATGGCAGCGGTATGGAAAGTATAACGTGAGAGAGTGAGTAGAAAGGGCAGAGGCGGGACGAGGAGGGTGGTGGTGTGCGATGCCGAGCACTGTAGGGCAGGTAGAGATACATTAAAGGCAAAAGACCCAGATATGGGCGACGATGGAGAGGCAAGCGTATTGGCGAGCGCTTGTGCGCGAGAGATGGTGCTTGGGGGTGGGTTATCGAGCCCACTGCGGAGTACGCTTCCACTACCGCGTAGCTGGCGAGAGTTTGGAGTAACGCTGCCTTTATGCATGCGTAGGCACCGCTAGTCTCCTTCTGACGCTCTTTCGTGTTGTTAATACCATCAGCACCGCGGTATGGTGCCGCCAAGGTGTTTTGTTTTCGCGCTTCGCCTGTGCCGTGCTTCGCGGCGCGCCACGTTATCCGTGAGAGTTTATATATGGCACTGCCGAGAGAGAGATAAAGCGAGTACAGGAAAGGGGGAGTGGGGCTACCGCGCTATGGGTGGTGAGACATGGGACTGTCTCCAGCTTCGCTTGTTGTGGTTCGCCTCCCTCCCTGTCTTCGCCCTTCAAGCATTCAGCACCGGCCACAACTAGTGCGACTGAAGGAAGCGTATAGCAATGGAGTCCACAGCTGGACTAATGGCTCGCGTCACGCTGCGCACCACCATTCGATCCTGCGGTGTGCGAGAGTGCCGCGGAATGCCTTGCAAAAATGCGAGTGATAACTCCCACTGGCCTTGAATCGCGGCAGCCCAGAGGCCCAGGCGCTGGGTGTAGTTGTCCAGCGGCAACCCATCCTGCCGCGTGGCGTCGAGTACTGCCATGACCAGATGCCACTTGCCAGCCAACATGCATGCTTTGGCCGCGATGCGGTGGGCAAGGGGTGGAACCACTGTGCGCGGCTGTGAGGACTTCGCAGTGTCGTAGACGCGCAACGCCGCCTCCCACTGTCGCGCCGCCACGCACGCTTGCATCACAGCGCACAGGGAGAGCGGGTGTGAGTCGACGCGGACGTCATGCAGCTGGAGGTCGAAGAGCCGCGTCGCAAACTTCCACTGTGCGCCTTTGGCGCACGCAAAGAGAAGCGCCATAGACGTCTGTGTCGAGAGCAAATGCACGCCGCTGTCCATGAGCGTGGCGCCGACGGAAAGTGCCGCTTCCCATTGCCCTGATTGCTCGCACATTGTCACCAGCTCCGTCATGCCAGCGGCCAGCGAGGCGTCGTCCGCCTTCGACATCCAGGAAAGTGCTTCCAGCGCCTTCTGCCACTGCTGACTTGCACTGAAAGACCGCACCAATGTGTGATAGGTTGATCCGATAGCGAGGCTGTCAATGAAGTCCTCCTTGACAGCCATGTCGTACAGCGCTGCCGCCTCGCGCCACGCGCCGGCCTGATCACACTGAGTTAGCAAGATGGCCACGGTGCGCTCGTTCGGCTTCACGTCGGAGGCACGCGCCATGTGCAGCAGCTGCAGCGAGGTCACCCACCCGGGTGACACCTCCATCAGCCGACAGAAGAACTCCGCGTCGGCCGGCAGCAGCTGTGCAGTTTCCTGGGTACGATAGAGGCACTGAAGCATATGCAGGCACGTTTCCCATTGACGTAGCGTGGCTGTTTGCATGATGAGCTGCTGCACGAAGGCAGGATCGATGAATGCGCCGTGTGCCAGTCCCGATTCGAAGAGCCGCCGCGCCTGCGCCTTCGCCCCACTCGCGGCAAGATATGGCACCAGCACGCCAAGAGAGTAGACCTCCCCACACGGAAGACGGTGCTCGGCGTCTTGCGCCACAACCAGGGCTGCCCGCCAGCTGCCGTGCTCTTCGGCTAGTACTCGAATCGCGTTGGTCACGTTGAGCGCCCAGCCTCGCGTGGCGCAGTGGCGAAGAATCGGGTTCACGTTGTCTGGTCGCAGGAGGGAGGCGAGAAACAACGATGCTGGTGGCTGCGGCAGGTACTCACAGAAGTGGAGCGCCTCCTCCCAGTAGCCGGTGCGCTGAGCGGTGTGGCAGAGCACATGCAGCGATGAAGTTTTCACGAGCGTCGCATCAGCCTTCAGGCTGCTCTTGGCGAGCTTCCAGACTCGCTGAGCGAGAGGAATGTCCGTCCGTACGCCGAAAGAAGAGGAGGTCTCATGCGACTTGGAGGCGTCCACAGCTCTCTGGTGCCCGTTCGTCCCCACCACCGCCGAAGCCAGAGGTTGGGCACCATGTGGTGGCACAAAGTTGGTGCGCAGCACAGCCTGGGCAGCCGCGTTGGCAAAAGAGTGCGCTTGCGCGCGCTGGTGCTGTGCGTACCGGGAAAAGTTTACAATATCATTGTGCCCACTAGACGTCGCCCAGTCTGAAGAGGATGATGAGGAAGAAGAAACTGTGGAAGAGGACAGCGTCGATGCCGTAGTTGTCGCTGCGGCGGCAAAGGAGGACAACGTTCCGCCTGAATGGTGACCACGACGGCGCACGCTGCGCTCCGCATTCGAGGCCACCCTCGTCACCCTGTGGTCCTCCTGGAGTGTTTCACTGAAAATGCGCCGCAGTACGCCGCAGCAGGCGTTCACGTCGCCCGCCACAACCGTTTGAGCTAGAAGCGTCGCTAGACTACTCCCCGCTTTCATGGCCACCTGACACCCTTATAAGTAGAGGAGGGCAGCGCAGCGCGTCTGACAGCAGGTTTGCCACACGATAATGATCAGAAAAGAAGTCGAAGACGAAACACTCGCAACGATGAAGAGATTGCAGAGGAAAGAGGACGTACACAAGGGTGTAATGGGTGGCGAGCGGAGGGGTGTGAAAGAGAGAGTTGTCGACAGCAACATGACGTCTGCTCGAAGAGGGAAAGAGAGACAAAACCGCAGGGATACACGCACAAATCAATGCGGTAAGTCGACCGGAGGGGAGGGAGGGAGGGGGGGGTTGAGGCTTCGTTCCCTTGTCTCCACTGCTTTTCGCCAAAGAGGCTGATCAGGTCATCCTCATGCGCTCGCGTGTATGCTTGGGGGTATTACATCAACTCAGCTTGTTTCCTACTCTTTCAGCGTGGGCTTGCGCCACGAATGAATGAAGGAGGGGGAGGGGGAGCCACGACAGCGGTTCCGCACGCCGCTCGCATGTGGGCCTCCCGCTGTGTGAAACGTGTAAACAACAGTCAGGGAGCGCGTTGTATCATCTGTGAAGTCGTCGACCCGTGCCACCGGAGGCACCGAACACAAATCTTCAACAGCAACCCGATGCAAGCGCGCGCTGAACTTCAACTCCGTCGTCTCTCCTTAGCGGCACGCAGGGGTGTAGCTGCGCACTGTTCCGTGCGCAACCCAACGTAGCCTCACGCTGGTACGACATGCACCGCCCTCGTAGCAGCTGCTGATGGGGCTGCCTCTCTGTTTGCCTCTTCGACTCCGCCACGCATGGCCAGCGACTCTCGCTCTGACAGAGATGGGCAGAGTACCTTCGCGCCATCCTCTACACGCTTCAATACCGCGTCCGGGTTGCTCTCGTACAACGCACTCACCTGCTCCACCATACCCTTCAGCTGCTGCAGTACCGTGTCCTGCAGCAGGTTGGTGTCTGCCTCGATACCCAGCTTGGCCCACTCACCCTCGACGACCAGCTGGGCTGCGAGGTCCTCGGCGGCCGGGGCTCCAAGGAGAGGGAAGAAGCGCAACAGCGGCACGATGTGATCAGAACGCCACTTCTGTCGCAACATGTCAGGGGAGGTGTACAGGAACTGGGCGCGATACTTGAGGGCGGGGAACAGCGTCTGCTGAACACACACCGCTCTGGCGAGGTCAGCAGGCATCGCCGAGGTATCCGACTGGGGGTCAAGGCCGCTGTGACGTGCCCAGTAGAGGGAAACACGTTGTAGGTACAGGGGGTGCGACCCCACCTTGCGGAAGACATGCCCCCACAGCGCGCGCGCGAACAGCTTGTCTGCTGGCAGCCCACACACCCGCTCTCCAGTGAAGCGATACAGCGCTGTGACGTCGACGGGACGGAGCTTCTCCACAGCGCCTACCCTGCTGTAGTCGGCCGGAATCATGCGCTGCAGCAGCTTCTGCTCCTTCTTATCCAGTGCCCCAACTGAATCCTTCTTGGCACAGGTGCTGCCGCCAAAGAACAGGGCCGCCAGTTCCTTTGCCTTCGCCTCCAGCGCCTTGCGTGGCAGGTACGCGCGGGCTTGCATTTCCGCATCCGGTACCCCGCCCGCGTCCTCTTCCACAACACGCATCATGCAAAGGTAGTCATATGCCTCGAGCGCGGCGTCAGGGTTCAGCTCACGACGCTGCGGTATCCGACACGCCTTCTTGGCCTGCTCCATAAGGTGCAGCTCATATTGCAGACGAGGTGTGATGACCGTATTCATCTCTGCGAGGCACGTGAAAAGAGCACTGTCGGCCACTTTGGCGGCCTTCCCTGTCTCAAGCAGCGTCAGCTGCCGACTAATCAGCTCGTCGTGCAGCTGCCGTCTAGCGTAGTAGACATGGGTGTAGCGCAGCAGCAGCTCTGGGTCACAGGAAGCGAGGTCGATCTCAAGAAACTCGCTCGCCTGTTCCTTCACGTGCTTACGCGACGCGTACCACGGAAATACCGGCTGAACCTGACGCAAAAAGCGCTCCTCAACGGCGAGATTTGGCAGTGTGCCCAAGAAGATGCGGTAATTCGTTCTCGCAACATCGCCACAGAGACCAGGGAATACCGACATGAGAAGAGGACGAGAATGTGGGTCTGTGTCAGTGTAGCTTCGAGTGAAGGAAACAAACAAGATAAAACAAAAGAGAACAGGCAACCGTGGCTCTCGGGCGCGTGTATGGGTCGCCTTGCCGGCTTGATTGCACGTCCCGATTCCGGCGCTCTTTCACCCCGCAGAGCAGAAGGGAGACAAAATGGAAAGGTGTGTATGTGTGCGTGCGACACAGTGAGGAGAGGGCGCAGAAGGTGAGGGGGTGGTGGTGTTTGAGAGGCAACACACCGGAAGAGGGCAATGCAGGCACACACACATCGCAAGGCTCGAAAAGAAACGCAGACACTTGATCACAGCTCTCTCCGCCAGCGGTAACTCTCCGCTTTTCCGCTGGAAAAGGTCACCGCCTGCCGCCTCCGCGCAAATGAGGGAGACATCGCTAGGCTCTGCTGAGGAGGACGCGCCATAGCCTTACGAGTAGGGTATAATTCGTGTGTGTGGGTGTGGGTGTTTCTGTTCCTTTGGCTTGCCTGGACGTGCGCCCGTTGAGTAGCGCAGTCGGTGCGTTTCGCGTCAATTTCTTTACTTCATAGAAAGGGGAACATTTGATAGAGAAAAAGGAAAGAGAGAGAGCGCGCGAAAAAAGCGCACAAAGTGCATGGCAACAGAGTTCGACGCGAGATGTGAGAGAGGCGGGGGCGGCAGGGGAGGAGGGATGGGAGAGAAGCACGTTGATCCGTCGTGAGACAGAGACTGACAAACGACGGCAAATGCGTACAACTGTGTTGTCAGTTGCCCGCCTCTTACATTTCCCTATCCATCACTTTTGGTCCCCGCTTCAGTCGTGACAACTCCTGTGTAGCGCACTTTGTACTTCCTCTGCCGCCTTTGGCCTCACCTTGCCATTCCTCGGCTCCGCAGCCCTCTTGCTCGTCTGTCATGGGCATCTCTCTGTGAGCCAAGGGGTGCGGTTGTGTCTTCATATGGCGTGCACAGGATTGCTCACCAGACACACACACGCGCGCTGAATTGACGCTAAAGACAAAAAGGAAGGGAAAGAGAGGAGGAAGCGCAGAGGTGTCTGACGAGCCACGCCCGACAGGCCACACGCTCCGTGTCCTCTTTTTTTTTTTTCATGTTTTTTTTTTTTTGCGAAGAAGAACGACGTTGCTTTGGTGCTCCGTTTGCATTGCCTCCTCACCCCCCTCTTTCGCCGCATTCCCACGTATGGGACGCCTGCCAGCACGCGGGGGCGTCATCGTCACTTCTCTTCTCCCACCCACCCCTCTCTTGTCTGCTTTATTCGCATCAGCAACGAGAAGCTGCGACGAACACCGCCGTCCTCCACACGGGAGTAAACCCCAAATCACTTTTGCACGACCAACGGATATCCGAACAGCGAAGGAAGCTCGGAAAGAGGGAGACGCACCCACCAAAGGTGCCCGTCTCAGAAGTTGCGACGTTGGGAGAGGGAGAAAATAGGTCTCTGTGTTCTCCCATTACACCCTGTGAAGGACCTCTCTCTAACGCGCGTGTGTACATCAACCACAAGTGGCGCTTGTGGGCCCATTCGGTGGCTCTGCGTTGCTTTGGTGTTGTGCATCCGATGCGGCAGCGACTGTGACATGTCGTTCTCCCCTTTCCGCTCGCCAAATAGCAGAGGGGTAATTCGCTCGGTGCCGTCGTTGGATGCCGTGGCGGCGCTTTCGACCTCTCCCCGTGCCTTTTGCATGTACTTCCCCTCATGCTTTCTTCTTGTCAGTGCTCTTGTCCGGCTTGATGGCAAACAGCTTTGTGGCTGAGGTGATCATGTGCGGTAGACGGCCGTACATCACCTGAGCGACGTTCTCCATGAAGGTAAAGGCGGCTGGGCTGATGGGGTACTGCAGAATCGGCGGAATGGTCGTCTTCACGCCAGGAATGCGGTCCATTGTCGAGGCACGCACAATGCAGTTGCCCCGCAGACCCTCCCGACCAGCGAAGCGGTCGAAGCCGCTTATCTTTACCCCACCAAACGGCAGTGACTGGCAGAGATAGTTAATGCCAAAATCGTTGATGTTCACCATACCAGTGCGGATGCGATCCGCAATGGCATGTGCGCGCGGGATGTTGGCGCTGAACACGCTGGAGCCGAGTCCGTAGGCGCACGCGTTAACCATCTTCACGGCGTCTTGGTCCGTCTTGAACTTCATAATGACCATCACAGGACCAAACACCTCCTCCTGGGCGATTGGCATGTCTGGCGTCACGTTCGTCAGAATGGTCGCCGGGAAGAAGTGGTCGCTCGCCGCCTTTCCGCCACAGACGAGGGTGGCGCCTGCCTTCACCGTGGCGTCCACCAGCCGCTGGATCGTCGGGATGGCCGCCCTGCCCATCGTCATGGCGCCGAGGTCGTACTGGCCCTGCGAAGCGGGGCCCTGGGTGAGTGCACGCGTCAGGCGAGTTACCTCGAGCACCAGCTGGTCATGGATCCTCTCCTGCACGAGAATGCGCTCGAGGCCGACGCAGTTCTGCCCGCAATTCTGGAAGTTACCGCGCATCACCACGGGGATCACCTGCTCCAGGTCCGCGTCCTCACAAATGATCGCTGGGTCCTTGCCACCTAGTTCCAGCACAACCGGCGTCAGCGTCGCTGCGGCGTTGCGCATAATGACCTTGCCAACACCAGGAGACCCAATAAAGATGAGCTTGTCTACCGACGACACGACAGCCTCGCCCGTCTCCGCAAAGCCCGTGAGGAACGACACGAGGTCTGACGAGTAGCCTAGCTGGCGCAGGCCGTCCTTGACGATCGACTCGTAGTAGGAGGCGTAGTAGGACGAGTACTCCGACACCTTCCCGACGAAGGCGTTACCAGCGAAGAGGGCGGAGATCATGGGTCCGTAGATGTTGTGGAAGGGGTAGTTCCACGACACGATAGCGCCAATGACGCCGAAGGGGACGTAGCTCACGCTGGCGCGCTTGTGGATTGTCATGGGGCCAACATCGCGCACCTCGTCCTGAAGCACCTCCTCACCATGCGCGGCAGTCCAGCGCAGCTTCTCGAAGGTGGTCAGCATCTCGCCTAGTGTGCCATCCATCATTGTCTTACCGCACTCCACGCAGGCCGTCTGGCAGATGAACTCCTGGTGGGCGAGGATGTAGTCCATGAGGGCGAAGAGCAGCTTGCGTCGCGTAGAAAAGGGAGTGAGTGCCCAGACCTGCTGTGCTCTGCGGGCCTTCTCCACCACCTCACGCACCTCCGCCGGCGTGAACGCCTTCACGGTGCCAATAGGGACATTGGTGCCCTTGTCATAGCACTGAATCTTGCCCTCGCCGGCAGAGCGGGGGTTGAGAGTTTCCGCGGAGGGTGTCGCCGTGAACGTCACCGCCGGCAGCGGCACCTGAATCGTTGGCGCGGTGTAGCGATCAAAGGTCTGTGCCACGCACGCCCAGAGCCATTTGAAGATGGTGTAGGCGCGCACCAAAAGGTCTGCGATTAGGACGTAGGAAAGGAGCATTTCTTTTGTGCGTACAAACTTTTCCGTTAGTGTTGTTGCTCGTCTGAACTTGCGGCTTCTGCGGAGGATGACGGGGGCCCGCTCAAGTCTTTCACGTTGGCTGGTTCGATCAACTCCACACCCCCTTTATGTTTTTCCCTTGAAGCGGAAGGCCGGGGAAAGAGAGGACAGGAGAGGAAAGAAGACAGCGAGCACAGTTGCCTCAAGCGCAGACACAAAACCACGCAGGCACGAAAACTTGAGCCAACAGGGTGACAGGGAGAGAGAGAGAGATGAGGGAGGAAACAACAGCCCACAGAGAGAAAAATGAACTATGCAATGACGGGGTCACTAATAATTGGTGAAGTGTGTACTGGTAAAGCCAGTTGTGCGTTCGGTGTGGTAGTAACAGGAGGAAAATGTGCGCAGGCGTTGGGATGAAAGGCACACGCGTGGGCGGGTCATGTCCGTACGTTGGGTACAAGTCAGAGTCGACAAGGCAGAAGGGGTTGAAGGAGGAGGCACCGAGGGTAAATGAGAGAGGGAGGGATATGTCTACTGACGCCATAGTCACAATGAACGTGGCAGAATGCGCAGACGCATACTAAAACATATACACATACACTCACATCTGGCACCAAGCGAAGAAGGAGCGATGCGGCCATAGTGGCCAACACCATCATGCAACTTCCTCTCATCCCTTCCTTCCATCAGAAGCTACGCCTACAGTGGCTGTCCAGAAGGCGCTTTACTCCAGCGGCTCTACTGCACTGTGCACTGAAGTGCAGGAGGACGGGAGGGAGGAAAATAAGACAGATGTGAAAGCAGCCGCCTCCCTCACCCATGTGTCATCATTCATCAGTTTCTCTACTTCGTTGCGTGTTGCTATTGGCGTGAGCCTGCGCACGTGTGCCCCTTGTGCCATTCAGCATCGTGTGCAGACTCTGTAAAGACCAAACGAGAGCGCTGTCGACACAGTAAGTTTGACTAGTTGTCTGTCTTGCTGAGTGCCAAATGCCTTCTTTGTTGCTTTCTCCAGCCCACCTCGCTTTTCAAACTGGCTTCAGCTCTCAGACATGCGCACACACACAGAGAGAGAGAGAGACGTGCGTGCTCTCTTCCCAGGAAGAGGATTACACCCACGCAGACGACGCCACAATCGCAAAGAAAAAGATCCGCCGCAACGCAGAACAAACGTGACGCAAACGGAGAGTCTCATCGCCGCCGGCACACAGCGTGAAGCGGGACGTGGTGGGGGTGATGGTGGAAGCGTCCCTCCAGCCTTTTCGCGTGTCTTCCTTTCCCTTTTTTTTTTCCGCAGGTGTGTACACGCGTGTCACCAAGCGTCGCCGCCAATCAACTCACACCTCCGACGACGACATTATGCCACAGACTTTTTGTCTCGTCTGAAGAGTATTAAACAACAAGCATGGCAGCTGAATGAGTGGGAGACGTGACAGTGATGGGCGCAGGCGACAAAGAGGCCACAGACCGGGCTTACAGGCGTCTGAAGGCGCCCTTTCCACATCTCCCCATCCCTGCTGCCCTCTTCCCTACAGTATGCGCATTGGTCACACAAGAGAAGAGCAGAATAGGGGAAGAGAAGAGGGAAACAACAAACAGGTAAAGAACGAGTCTGTGCAAGTGAGCCAGACGCCAAAGCCGGTTCGACTCCTCCTTTGCACGCGCACAGACCGCATCGGATTAGGCGACTGAGCGATGTCGTGCAAGCAGCGAGAGCGGGGAAAGAATCATGGGTGGTTCTGTTCTTCCCTCCCCTCCCCCCCCTTCCTCCTCAGAGACACCCTCGCATACACACAGGCATCAGGATGTACAAATAAATGCAGGTGTCGCTCTTCCCTCTTCGCAGCGCGCGCTTGGTAGTACATATGCACGTGTGTGTGTGTGTGTGTGCGTAGGGGCTCTATGCTGATAGAGTGCTTCTCGCGGCGCACTACCTCTTTCGGTAGCGCTCCACCTCCTCCCAGATGGCGCGGCGCAGCTGGCACTCGGAAACCTCCGCGTGCATGTCGAAGGCAAGGTCTAGCTCTGGGGGAGCTGGATAGCTCTTGCAGTCTGGACCACCAACACTGCTGAAGAAAGGGTGGTTGAGTGCTTCCTGTGCGGTAATGCGCTTCTCTGGTTCAAAGGTGAGCATCTTCGTGACCAAATCCAGCCCATCATTGGGCAGCTTTGACAGCAGCTGCGAGAGCGGTCGGGTGCCCTTATACTTCTTGGCTATTTCGTTCACATTGGTCAGTCCAGAGCTGCTGCTGCTACGTTCGATAAAGCCGACCCCCGTGATAGGAATACTAGAGAGCACAAACTGAAGCTGGTGAATGTAGTCGCGGCCGGCGAACAACGGCCGCTGCATGGTGTACTCGGCAATGACGCAGCCAACGGCCCAAATATCGATCGGATAGCTGTACGGGCACATGAGCAGCAGCTCGGGTGGTCGGTACCACCGGGTGACGACGTAGTCGGTCAAGTCGAGCGGCTCACTCAATCTATGCAGGCCGGCACGCGCTAGACCAAAGTCACATACTATCGCCTCCTCTGCATCCTTCTCATCGCGCAGCAAAATGTTGCTGGGTTTGATGTCACGATGCACCATGCCCATAGAGTGCATGTCTGCCAGACACCGAAGCACTCGCACGCTGATGCGACGCAGCATGTCCATCGACTCGCACTTGTTCTGCCGAATGATGGAGAAGAGATCCAGATCGTAGAGGTCTGTCACCAAGTACAAGTCGCGAAACTCCATGATGGAGTCTCGAGGCGGCAGCACACGAATCAGCCGAAGAATGTTGCGACACCCACACTCTTTGAGGACGCGCAGGAGAAGTACCTCGCGCCATATGCGGCGGCCATCAATTAAGTCCTCAAACACACGACTCACGCGCTTGATGGCCACCTCTTGGAAAGTGCGGTCGTCTAACGCAGCGCAAACCACGCCGTATGCACCGTGCCCAATCACGCTCGTCACAGTGTAGCTATCATCGATATCAAAGCTCTGCCCTCGCACGCGGTACACCTTTCGTCCTCGCTGCGCCGAGACGAGCTGCACTACATTGGTGGAGGAAGTAAAGCTGCCGTTACCAGCTGCATTGCTCGTCATTTTGTTACGCCACTGCAGGACGCCGACGTCAGCCTCCAAGACTGTGCGAAAAATGGATGGAGAAGGGGAGGAGAGCGAGCGCGAGAAAGAGACGCGCAGTACCGGCACACACGCACACACGCACGCACACACACACACAACCAAAGAAGATAGAAGTGAGGCCAAGGACAGCTCGCCTAGAGTAAGGAATCAAATGACTGCAAAGAGGCGCAAAACAGAGGAGAGCGACACATAAAGATGAAAAAAAAAAAACGAATCGCGAGTGAGAAGCGCAAGATGATAATTTCCCAGCCATGCCAAAGCGAAATGGAGGAAGGCACGGTGGGGCAGAGCGAAGAAAAGAGCGCAACAGACTGGTGCTACACGGTAAATATTGGAGCAAGCAAAAGAAAAAGGAATGAAAGAGAGCGCCACGCAGTGCGAGTCTCAATTCCAGCGAGGTGTAGTCAATGCGTTCGAATGCGCGCGTGCGTGTGCGTGTGTGCATGGAGGGGGGAGGCTACAAAATTCCTTTACAGCATACGTAGCCCGCGACTTGCACGAAGTAAAAGACAGCAAGGGAATGAAAGGAGGACAAGTACGGAGAGAGGAGAGGAAACAGGTAGAGTGGAAAGACCTGCAACGAGGTTGGCTTCGGAAAAGAGCCAAAGACAGACGTTCCAGTTCATGTGAAGTCACGTACTGCAACGATGGCCTGCAAAAGTCGAGCGGTGCATGAAGGTGCACGCGTGCACAAGCGAGCGTGAAGTTGTTTTCCCGCGCATCTTTCCTCTTTTCCGTTTGCCCTACTCCATCGTTTACCAACGTCGATGGTGATATAAAGGAGGACAGAGCGGGGGGGGGAAGGGGGAAACGAGAATGGCACCAGAAGATTTGTTTTCGTCTCCCAGAGGCTTGCCCTGATAAAGTTGGGCCTCTTCCGCAAAATGCTACGCTTCAGGCTATGTCTGTGCGCAACTGGTTTGCTGGCTATCTGTGCTCACGCATGCCCTACGTCATGCGTGTGCACGTACACGCGTACATACTACACAGAGGCGAATCCGCAACGCATCTATGAATGAGTGAGAGGCGTCCCCCACTTTTTTTCCGGACGTCCCCTTCCGTATCGCCCACGAGAGAGAGAGAGAGGAAGCAGAGTAATGGTACACAAGTGAAAAGAGCGGGGGAAAGACTTGACGCACACGCACCTTAACCGATGCCTCCCTCGCGGCTGATCCATGCCTCGCACGCGCGCATAGACAGAACGCCGTAGGCACTGCAACGTAGCGCAGAACACTCCTCCTCTGACCCCCACACTTCTCTACCTTAGCGGAGGGCCCCCCACCCCACCCCAAGAAAGGGGGGAGGGAGCGCAAACGCACCGCGCTGACGACGGGACAACAGAGAGAGTGCCAAAGTCCCCACAACGTCAGCGCTCGGGGCTCATAATGCCGCCGATAGACGCTGCAGCCTTCTGCCGGGAGGAGCCGGCAAGTGACGGCGGTGGCGTCGATTGCCGCTGTAGAGTGCAAGGAAAAGAGACGGAGAGCGATGGCCCCTCTGATTCCGGCACCTTACCACCAGCCGTGGGGCCGCGTGCTTGGTCAGTGTCGGCGGACCGATTTTGGCTACGGTGCCGGGAACGGGACTTCTGAGACAGTACCCGGACACGCTCTAGCAGTCGCCTCATCTCCTGTTCCTGTGCTACGCGACTGTCCACGAGCTCCTGCTGCGCGGCCGCGATCGTCTGCGACTGCAACCGCAGCGTGGCCTCCATGGTGGCTGTGTCTTGTTTCAGTTGTGTCACCTCAGCTAAAGTCTGGTGCAGTCGCTGCTGCCACGCCTTTTCCTTGCGTTGAAATTCCGCGACGAGGGCCGCGTTTTCTTGCTGGAGAAGTCGATTTTCCCATGCCTGCGGTGCAGTGGAGGGGAGGCCGGGCGCTACGACGCTGGGCATCCTGGCGGACTGCAGACGCAGAGACGGTCGTGGGGAGGTAACGGCGCCGTTGGCGTACCCTGCGGTAGTGGGTGCACCTTTGCACTTCGACGTTGCCAGCGACTGCCTCAGTTCCAGCAGACAGGCCTTCTCCTCCGCAAACTGCTGCGCTTTGAGCGCGTCCTGAAGCGCCTTTTTCAGCGGTGATACGACAGCGTGCGACGCGGTATCACTCGAGTGGCTGTGCTGTTGTTGCTGAAAGGAGTGCAGTAAGTTTTGTGAAACGGCTCTACCGTTCACCGTGGACCCACTCTGCACCTCTGAGACCACCTTATTGTCGTTGTTGCGTCGGTGCGCACTCTCGAGCTCCGCACGGAGGGATAGCACCTCTTTGCGATGCATGCGGCGCTGATCTGCAAGCGCATCTTCGGCGGCGCGTTGCGCGGCTCGCGCCTCCTCCAGCTCTCGTCGGAAAGCCTGGAGCAGCGAAGCACAACCTGCCTCACCATCATGTGGACCGGTAGCAGCATCATGGGTGCGACGAGACGAGTGCTGTTCCTGCTGCCCAGCCCACTCCCGCGCCACCGCCGCTAGAAGCACCGGGTACTCCTCGTCCGTGTGGGCCAAGGCGTCTAGTGTACCACTCAGCTGAAGAGGTGGCGCGCCGTTGTCGTAGCTGGCGATCGTCCGCTGTGCCCGCACCGCATCCATCGCGAGGGGGGCCGCAAAGGACGAGAGAGACTCGCGCACCTGCTGCATTTCGGCCGTGGTTGCCAGCACCTCCTCGGCTGACATGGTCTCATCCACATATAGGAAGACGTGCCGGCGCGATGCCAGCAGCAGTGCTGCCATGTGTGCCGTCGAAAGATGAGAGTCGACAAGCACCGCACACGTCTTATTATCCGTGTATTTGAATACGGCAAATGAGATGAGACGCAGTGTGCGAAGCACTTCATCAACCGTCTCGGCAGCGTCGCTCGAGCGAAGTGTCTCGCACGCCACGGCACCACCGTCGTAGGCGACGAGGAGACACTCTTCGTAGTGCAGTGGAGCTGCACTGGTACCTTTGCGGCTCGTGCACGTGGTCACCACAGACCGCATGGCCACCTGACGCTCATCAAGCGCCAAACAGTGGAGGGCCTGATCTCGGACGATATAGTGGAAGACGGCGTCACCGAGTCGGCCATGATGCACCTGAGAGCCTAACAAGAAGAACATCGAGTAGGAGTAGGCCGGCGCTGCTGCCATAGAGGACACCATCGCTGTCGCGACCTTGCTTGGCAAAGCAAGTTCCACAACGCTGTCGGTTGCCACGAGCTTCCCGTTCAACGAGAGCGTCTGCGCATCCACCACATGCAGCGGCACATTGTCAGACGTCCGTACGCCATTCAAACACAGTGAGGTAAGGAAACGGTCCATCACGTGCGCATTGACGAACTTTGCCGTTCCTCTTTGCGGTTGCTTTTCGATGCTCTGTTGCACGCTATACTTACACGTTCGGGCAGGTGTGTGTGTGTGTGTAGGGGGGGGGGGTTGAATTAGGCGCAGGTACGGGCAGCAACAGAGAAGAGGAGAGAAAATCGCGGTGAAAGATCTGCTGCTGGCCACCACCACCACCACCACCCAAAGTGGCATGAGAGGGGCGTGAGGAAGCTGGAGTAGATGAAGCACCGGTGCGGTAAACGGCCAGAGAAGTAGTGTGGCTCTGGGTGTCATGGACACGCAAGAAGCACCTGAGGTGTATTGGCCTCTGCAAAGAGAGCCGCTGAGCGGCTTCTTGCGCAAGAGCACCGCCCACAGCTCCGCGAAACTTGCCTTCTCTTCCTCTCCCCCAGGCCCATCCTCATTCCATTGCGCATCCAGCAGAGCAGCATCGTTTGTTTGTCCGTCAGTTTTGTCTTCCTTTCGATAGTTTTGTCTCGCGTGGAAGTGGTAGACACACACACAGAGAGAGAGTGGCTATACGAAACAATGGCACGTCAGTGTTAACGTACGTGTGGGGGGCGAGCGGACAGGGAGAGTCGAGATGGAGGAGTCGTAGACGACGCAGCCCACAACAGACAGCTGACACGCCCAAAAAGCCGACACGCGGACCCCGAGCGTGGGTGCGCACAGGCATATCATCTCACCCGGACAGTCAGAATTGTGCCTCGAAGACCATGTCGAAGGGTGGCGGACCGATGAAGGCGATCCAACCAGCCGTTTTGGTGTGATGACGCAGAGCCCACCAAAATTCTTCCGCCCGCAACCCCTCCAGCGCACCTACACCGAGCCAGGTGAGAATGCGGTCTGGAAATAGGTCAGGGTTGTCCTTGACAGAGTCTACGAGGTCCTCTGCGACGCCGATGAGTTCCTCTTTCACCCATGCATCTTGAATGATCTCACGTACGACAAAGGAACGCAGTGCTGCACGAGTCGGAGTGTCATCTGTGAGTTCGTGTATAAAGAACTTCTTAAGGTGGGCCACCACAGTGGGATGCGTGAGGACCTGCAGCCCAAACGCACGCAGTTGTGACAACACTTCCGGGTCATGTAGGGACTTGTCGACGACCTCTCCGGAGAGAGCAATAGCCGCTAACTGCACTATCTTATCATTCCGGACTGGATGCTGATGAAAGTGCGTGTTGTACACGTAAGCGCCGCTCAGTCCTGCTCCCGAGACGCCAACGGCTGCAAGGCTCCAACGGACAAGCGAGTTGGCGGAGATCAGCATACTCAAGCACCTCTGTTGTGTGGCACAAGATGCTTTTCTCTTTTGTAGGAGCGCGTGCTTGTCCACGTGTGCTAAGGGGGTGGGGTCGTGCCTACTGCGCAAGCGCAGCGAGCTAGCGTGAGAGTAACTCAGACACTTTGTGCCCACTGGTTGCAGTGCGACTGCAACGAGAGGACGAGTTCAAAGGTTGGGATGCTGCCCACTCACTTTCGGTGTGTGTGTGTGTGGGTGTGTGTGTGTGGGGGGGGGGGGGGGGGGGCAGAGAAATATGCACATTCCTCACCGCTCTGCGTATACACACAGAATGCAGAGAGAGAGAGAGAGAAGGGTGGCAGACGCACAACGGTTGGGTCGGGGAAGCATGTATGGGGTATGTGTGTCCACGTGTGCACTGCAGAGACACAGGCAGGGTGAGTAACGAGGTGAAAGGGGCGATTAGAGTACAACAGAGTGGCATACAGACACCGACGGGGGGTGATGCGCGGTGCGGCTGGGGGCGCATTCGTGGCTTCGAAAGGAACAGGAGGCAATATCCGAGGAGTCACACATACGACCGCCTTCGCAGGCGTGTGTGCCCGCAGGCACTCACGTAGACGGAGATGGAGGCCATAATACACAGCAGCATGGTGCCGCTTACTCCACTAAAGCATGTTTCCTCGATCCCACCCACTCTCCCTCACGCTGTGAGTTTTACACAAGCGCAGACACACACATACACACAGCACGAAAGGTGCACTGCCATTAAAGCGCGGAGCGAAGGGATGCGAACTGGAGAACCGTAGCGATAGAGAGCATCGCTAGCACTACCATCTCATCTGGAGTGGTGTTGAGCCTTCATTGTACGCTTGTGGGTAGCCCCGTGAAAACTGAAAAACTGAACAGAGGAGACAGAAAATAACAAGCAACACTCACACAGCAGAAAACAGACAAGCACGCGGCAAAGAGGAGGTTTGCAACAAAGAGATCGTGGAGAGGAATGCGAGGAACAGAAGAAGTGAGAAAAACAACTACGAGAGCGAGGGGGGGGCGCAGCGTACGGGAAAGGGGGGCAGCCCGCTGTAAACGGGGACGGAGGGTATTCTTCACCGCGACGCATACTTTCCGTAGCCTCGCCGACCTTCTCTTTTCCCGTTCGGAGTGTATGTAGCACCAAGGGCAGCAGCGGCTGAGACATACAGGAACACAATCACACACCCACAACATCAGAGAGATTTACTTCGAAAAAGGAAGTGACCTTGTGAGCAAAGGCCTGAAATGCATTTTCTCTGACAAAGGTGGCGAAGTTGAGCGGGTTTTGGCCACCACTTGTCAGCACGTTTCGCCGCGAATCTGTGCCGTAGTACGATACCAGCACCGTCATCTGTACGTCACGGATTTCAGTAGGGTTACTCTTATAAACGCCGCAGTTCTTCTTACCCAGGACGTTACCGATACACTTATAGACACTAGGATCTCCCATAACACATACATCTTGGGCGTTGCACGTCGGGACGAAGCCTACTTTGGCTGGCAGCCTCATCGGCTCCGCCGCCGGCACGGGGGCGTTCTTAACACAGTTAATGCTGTCAGAGGATGCAGTGCTGTTGGGGGTGCACAATAAGGAGTTTTTGTTCGAATCTGTAGCGGTCGTCTCAGACGCCACGGCAGCGTCGATATAGTTGAATAAGCCGTTCTGGAGGCCGATCTCCAGAGACAGAATTGTCACGATGCCCACGGAGTTGGTTACGCCGGTGGTGCGGCTGCCGTTCACGGCGATCAGCACAGTGCCGGTAGAGATGTCTCTCTCAGGATTGGTAGTGCTGTTCGAGGCACCGAAGCCGTAGACGGAAAGATACCGAGGTCCCATGTTCAACGAGAGGTGGTCGGTAACTTCGCCGGTCGTTTCGTCCGTGGTGATGTAGGAGCTGGTGAGAAAGGGTGCCCCAGTTAGCGTGAACGAGGAGAGCTGGTCTACAACCGGGCAAAAGCCGTAGGTGGCGGTGTGGTATGTCTGGGCACCCACCGTGAAGTTGTTCTCCCTGGCCGTGTCTAGAAAAAAGCGGAGATCCATCCGCCTTTTCCGCGTACATGCAGGGCCCTGCCTATCATACGGTTTACACAACGGAGTCGATCCACAGCTTGATTGCGCTCGGGTTTTCTCGCAGCACAGCAGAGCGAGGGCTACCGTCAGACAGAGGACGGCAAGCAGTCGTGGGACACGGGGAGGCAGCATCGGTGTAAGCGTGAGCTAAGCCCTCAGCTGCGTGCGTCTAAGTATTGATGAGCAAACCTAGAGAAAGCAGCAGCAGCAGCAGGGCGTATACAACAGCAGCAATTCGAGGGGAAAGCCTCGCGTGATGGAGTGAGGGGCGGAGCGGGGATGTGGAGGTGGGAGGTAGTTGAGTCGAGCCAATAGTAAAAGAGGCACTTGACGCTGCGAATCAGCGCACTAAATATGTACGTGAATGTGTCAGCAGATGTTCTGCGTCGCGGAAGGGTGTGTGTGAGGGAGAGGGAGGAGAGAGAGAGAGCAGAATGGTGGAAGGGAAGGTTGTGCGCAGCAACGCGTGACGTAACGATCGTCACTGCGTCTCACCAGCTCAGAAGGTAAGAGCGGCGGGAAAAAGAGGGAGTGAGATAGCCGTGGAGAAGAAACCGAGACGATGAGCTTGTCTCACACCGAGAAAACACCAGCCCAAGCAGCGACTGCCCTCCAGGAACCTTCCCCTCTTTTCTGCAGTAATGCGAAGAACAGGGGGTGTGGGCACGTGCTGGCAGACAAGTAGAGGTAAAGAGAAGCGCAGGAACCCGCATTGGGGGCGACTGAGGGTCCCTTTCCTTGTCGTTGGCCAATCGACGACCAAAGAAAGACGTGTGCAGTCATGAAACATTTCTGCTGTGCGCTGGTAGTTGGCGCGTGTACGTGCAGAGGTACAGAGATGGAGACACAGGCAGGCCTCAAACCAACCGGAAACGCACCACCAGACACACACACATACATTCGATGCGCACGGCCCACACGGAGAGAGACGCGTAAGCAAACAACACCAACAAAGACCCACGAATAGGCGCAAGCACGGGAAGTGCGCAGAGAGTGAAGGGGGAGGGGGTCATCTTCAACTGTACGCCCGTGCGGGTGCGTTAACGAGGGAAAGGGAGTGGGGTTGGTGAGACGAGAAGATGATGGTCGAGGATGAAGGGGGGGGGGCAACGAAGTGCCAAGGACGAGAGAGGAAACAAAAACCGGTGGAAAGTGCACTGGGGAAAAGCACCACACGCAGAGAGAGAAAGAGGGCCCACAAACTGCCTGAAATAGATGAGCACACACCCACGCAGGCGCGTGTACAGACTACACCCTAATGCGCCTCGTGCAGCTCCTCCTTTTTCATACGCTCCCTTTTCCCCACCGCACTACGACTGCTGCAGCTGGTCTACCATGTCCAACTTGCATAAGACGGACGTTCTGAGTGCCGATGCATCGCTCTAGCGCAGCTTCATGGAAACAGCACGGCAGCCGGGGTGCAGAGTACGCACTGGCGTGACCATCTCACCCACAGCGTCGCTTGTAGATGCTGTGTTCTCGTCCATGGCCTTGACAGTTAGCAACATCACCTCCTTATTCTCGCAGGTGAAGGTGAATGTCTCCATCTAGGATGGGTTCAAGCCATTGTTGCATACCACTGCTGTCTTCACCGCTGTGCGGTGGCGCTTGTTGATCGACAGTCTCACGCACGGATCAGCAATGTCGCCCTTCTTTTGCAAAAAAAAAAGGCTTGGGAATCTGCGTTTCGCTCAGCACAGTGACAGCTGGGGTGGTGCAGGGCGTTTGGCTTTGCCTTACTCGATGGGTCGCGCAGGTACTTCGGCTTCAGAACGTAGCCGCAGCCCTTATTCAGTGAAAACATGCCGTCGTTCATGCGCATGTCGTCGTCCCACGTCTGGTAGCTAAGTGCTACCAACTGTGCCCCGGCGGACCATGCGGTGGACACGTTGTAGTTGGAGGAGCCGATATGAATACTCTTCGGGTAGACGCGTACCATCATACGCGAGGTCTGCCCAAGAAACTCGTTGTAGTAAGTCTGTGCGATCTTGCTTGCCAGGTCCATGCTCCCCACCTCGTCGGGGTCCCAGAAGAGCAACAGTTAGCGCTTCGACTTACTTGGGGGCGTGTACTTAAGCACCTTGCCGTCCGATGTGAGGGAAACAGTCCTCACCAGAATGGCGTTGTCCTTGGTTACGAGCCACTGTGTCACGGAGTCTTGAGGCGCGAGAGAAGGTCCTGCAACACGACCAGCTTTCCCTTCGTCTTCGGAGGACCCGGCAGTATTGCGCCGATGGTGTGCAGTGGCATTCTGTCGAGAATAATCAGGTGATTGCGCAATTGCCTGCGTGCGAGAGAGTTTGGCAACCACTGCTTCTTGGCATGCAATGGCTCTGCTCAATACACACAAACAAGCTCGAAAAAAGAATAGTAAAAAAGAGCCTCTCAGTGGGGGGAGGCGAAGCAGAAGAGCGCCCGATAGCGAACAAACGATACAAGAAACAATACGAAGAACCGCGCTGCCGATGATGCTCTTGATGCGTTTACGAAGACAGGCGAAGACATGAAACGAAGGCCAAAATATACACGGCAGATTCAGTAGAAGAGGAAGCTGTGTCCGTCCGCGAGTAAGCAGGTCCCACACGTGTGGCAGTGATGGTGTACTTCAGCAACAAAGGAAAGGAGAGAGACCAACGAGAAAAGCGGTGCGCCTCTTTCTCGTTGTGCTTTTTCGAGTGGTGCGTGGACGAGCAGAAGAAATGGAATGCTCAATCGAGCGCTACCGTGTTGGTGTGTGCGCTGCTGTACTAGACTAGTGCCGCACTTTTTTTCGGCTACTCGTCCTGAGTGAGTGGGTGGGTGATGCAATGCCCTGTACCACTCTACTACACCTTTTCCCGTTCTACTTTGGGCTGCTGATTTGATTGGCAGCTCAAGTAGACTGCAGCGAAGCGCTCGGCGGAAAGAGAAGAAATCGTGCACATGTCTATCCGTGTGTTACAGCGGTGAAAAACAGCAGGCGGGGGGTAGCAGACTGGGGTGCAGTGCCCACGAAGTGGAAGACGAGAGGGGAAGAGGAAGAGGGCAGCTCTTTGGGGGAGAGTAGATGAGGCATCCTGGAGGCGCCAGAACTACAAGAGAGTAATGGCAGACGTGACTGTCATGCAGACGATACGGGGCAGCGGCACAGAAACGAACGAAAAAATGAGGGGAAAAGGCCACCCGCCACGCCAAATTCCCCACGCCGTTCGGATCACCGGTGTTCCTTTCCCTGGGTATTCATGCCGTGGCAAGCACCACCCACCCCAGCATGGAGAGGGAAGGAGAGAGCAAGAGAAAGTCTGATCAACATCGCACATCCACGGATCCGGAGTGGAAGAAAACACAGACCCACACACACAAGCAAGAGCATAAAACAAAGAGTATACACACACACACATGCACCCAGAGAGCGAGCCAGCGAGGGAAGAAGGAAATGAGCGCGTCATTCGACAAGAAAGAGATGAGGGGGAGGGACACACGTACACTGAGCATTTTGGTGCACAAGTAGCCGTGGTGCGCCACGATCGTTAGGCTAGGAAGCGGTGGGGGGGGGGGGGGGCGAGAAAACGAGGTAGGGAGCGGAAGCTCACGCGTCGCGCGACAGCAACTTGTACGCACAGGACAAAGACGAAAAAGGGGAAGCAAAGCCACAGAAACAGCCACATGCCCTCCGTGTGCCCCCCCCCCCCCTTAGTACGACGGTGTTTGTTGTGGTCGCTTCACTCCAGGGGCACGCTCGTTGACGAATGATGGCCAGAGTGCGCGCAGGCACCGTCTTGCTTGGCGTATGCTGGATGCACCTCGTAGTCCTCCTTGCGGGGATGCTTCCAGCGGTATCGCTCCGGATCAAAGACGGCGCGGTACACATATGGGTCCGGCTCCTTGCCGTCCTGGAACGGGCTGCTGCGCAGCACACCACCCATGTCACGAATTGGCTGCCGTAGATCCACCTCAGACTCCGGCGTTGTTGAAATCTTCTGCTCCTCCTCGGCCCAGTCATCGTCGTTGTCCTCGTCAGTCGACATGTTAATAAACTTGAGACGGCACCACTTGCAGCAGACTACTTTGTTGCGCGGGCACTTGATAAAGATGCGCGGGTGCTGAAGAACGAAGTGGCCATGGCCCATGCACCATATGTGGGCCCGGTACACCGGCACTGGTGGAATCTCGCAGATGATACCACCGCGGCTCGTGTAGTTCAGCTGCGGCGTCTTACGCCCCGGTCCAAGGATACCGGGATGGAGACTCGACAACTCGTTGATGCCGGTGTTCCACGTATATTTAGGGTCCTTAGGGTGCGTGAAGACCAGCTGCTTCTGATTTGTGATGCGGCTGGCGTACTCCAGCGGCATGTACACCGGGGGGCTGTAGTAGCCCCGGTTGTCAGAAAAGGTCCACCGCAGCGGGAACGTCTTCTTCATTGATTCTTTGCTTTTGTTGAGTGCCACTCATCGAAGTTGCGAATAAAAAGGAGCGAGGAAAAGCGCAAAGGCTACACACAGGGGGGAGCGTAATGGGAAAGACTCGTCGATGGATGACGGGGCAGTCAGTTCTTCACTAGCGATAACTGAGGCAAGCAAGAAAAAGAGAAGAGGGAAAGGAAGCACGCCAAAGTGCTGAAAATGTATCGATGAGAGAAACCGAGAACAAGAGAAAGGGAGAAAGGAAAAGGAGTTCTACAGTTGACTCAACAAAGGCAGAGAGAGAGAGAAAAGAGCAGAGGAACTGTCGGCGATGCGCGTGTAAGTGGCGAGCAGCTCCGTGGTGCGCTGCGTCCTCCTACCCAGTCTTTTCTTTTCGTTTTATTTTTCGGTTTGGCTCTTGTTAGCTACTCGCCTCTGTGGATGAGTGTGTGGGGCGAGCACTTCCCCGTTCTGGCGAAGAAGTGGGTGCGGGGCAGAGGTTGGCGTGCGCGCGTATGTGAGTGTGGGAACGAGAGAAACGAGAAGGAAAATAATGGAGAGATGGACAAAGAGAAACACGCTGCAGGCGCATGTGGCATCGTACAAAGCAGCACAAGCGGAGTGGACGCATGCGCTCACACGTACGCGCACATATCGTGTTTGTACGCGTGCGCATTGCCCACAAGTACACCGGCATGCACAACAAACAGCAATACAGCTACGCCCACATGCGCATAGAATTGAATGGGGGGGGCGGCGCCCTTTTTTTTTCTGCTCTGCACGAGGAAAGAGATCAGTCGGCGCAGAGGCATCCATAGTGACTGGCACAAGAGACATGTGCGTAGTCCAGCTCCGCGCACCTCTCTTCTTTACACTCAGCCACGACGTTTTTCACATGCAACGATCCTTGTGTGATACTGGGAGTTTTTCCGAACGTGACTTGCGCGCCTACACACACACAGACACACACAATCGATTTGCGTAATGCGTTTTTCCATCATTTTTCTCTGTTACAGTAATGTGCATTGCTTCAGCAAGAGGGGGGCTGAGGGAGGGGGAATCCGTTCATCACTGAGACGCACAGGCCCGCACATCCAGGGCCAACATAGAGGCATAAACATCTGCACCCATGAAGAGCACAGGAAGAGGGGGAGACGGCGGTGGGAAGCAAGTGAAAAGGGGGTGAAAACAAGCGAATAGCACATGTATTTGTGTTATTGCTGATCAATGCGCCTTTTACCGTTCCCCTCTTTTTTTCCGGGTTCCCACGCAATACAGAAAAAAAAAAGTGTGAAAGACAACGTGCGAACACGTAGGAGATGATCCGCTAAGGCAGACGAGAAGAAGTGAGAGGTGGGAAAGAGAAGCATCGGTAGTAGAGGCGGGGAAAGGAGTAAAAAAAAAAAGCACAATAGAAGGAGAGAAGGCACACAAGCACACACACACACACACAAGCACACCGAGGTTGAAGAGGGGGTTTTGGGGGAGGACGCTGCGGCTGAGGGGACGTAATACGATCTCGTGAGGGAAGCAAATGCGCGTACAGCGTGACTGCGACAAAAGGTGAAAAGACGGTGATGCAAAGAAGAGGTCGTAGCGTGGGAGGGGGGTGGAGGGACGATAGCGAGTCCACAAGCAGCAGTCCTCTTCGATATAGGCAAACCTCTGTGATGGCCAAGTCCGCCACACCCCCACGTGAACAACTCCTCTACCTCCCTCTTCATGTTCGCTGGTCCTCGTTTCTACACCCTCTCCCTCAAAACCTCTCTCTTTGTGTGTATGTACCTGCACACACTTCGCTCCTCACCACGGTTTCTTTTACTCACTCCATTCCGGTGGAGGCGTCGTTGCAGACGTGCCTGATAGGAGTAGAGCAGCAGAGCAAGAGAACTACAGTGAAGCAAGGACCACAGCAAGCTGGTTACTCTCTGTCCTCCCTTCCTCCTCTGCAGAACCTCCCCCCTGCGCACCTATGCGCATACACGCCTGAGTAACTCTGCTCGCACAGAAACAGGAGGTCATCATAACGGAAACACAAGAAAACGAGAACAAAGAGGGCGAGAGGCGAAGGAGGATGTTTGGCGTACGTGTGGGGTAAATGTGCATAGAGGCGTGTAGAGAGAGGCTTGGGTGTAACTATAACATACACACATACACACACGCATCAGACACCTTCACCAACCTGCACAAAATGTCGAACATAGAAGAACCTAATGAAGGGATGGAGGAGTGAGGGGTGGGCGGTGAAAAACAACAAGAAATCTGCAAAAGGGAAAAGAAACGACTACGAGAGCACAGCGAGCAAACATCATCGAACATAAACAAACAAAAAAAAGAAACGCGGCCACCTCCGGCCAAAATCAATGGCACTCCGTGTGGCGCTCCTCTCTTTCCGCCTGCCCATCGGAAAACAAGCAAAGAAGAAATCAACGCACATGCGAGGGAGTTGGAAGTCCCCACAACAGAGCTCAACCATCAAACGAGAAAAAAAGTCAGCCACCCACGTACAGAGACCCGCGACCAAGAATAACGGTAATCGGTGGAGTGAGTGATGGAGGCGAGCTGAAAGACACGCGCCACCCCCACCCAAAAAAAGACAAAATCAACCATACCTTCGACGTGAAAAAAAATTTGAACAAACACGTAAAAATGTGCTGAGCAGCTTTCACCGCTCAAACTGAGAGTCTCCGCGACGATCCTCACAACATCGGCGGCAGACCACTTGCAAAGCACTCACAAGATGAAGGACAGACCTGCGTACGTCTGCCACAAAGAGAGTTCACAGAAAACTCAAAGAAGGTCGGTAGAAGAACCGCTATAGTAGCTAAGCAAGAATACCCTACATCTTGGAGTTCGCAGCATCCTTGGAGGCCATGTAGCGCAGCAAATCCACCACACGGTGCGAGTAGCCCCATTCGTTGTCGTACCACGACACGATCTTGAAGAAGCGCTTCTCACCAGGCAAGTTGTTCTGCAGCGTCGCCTTGGAGTCGTAAATGGAGCTTCGGTTGTCGTTGATGAAGTCGGTGCTCACAAGCTCGTCCTCGGTAAAGCCGAGGATGCCCTTCATGTACCTCTGCGAGGCATTCTTGATGGCAGTGTCGATCTCCTTGATCGATGTGTCGCGCGTCGAGCGAAATGTCAGGTCCACGACAGACACGTCTGGCGTCGGCACACGGAAGGACATGCCGGTCAGCTTTCCCTTGGTAGACGGAATCACCATGCCCACGGCCTTGGCGGCCCCAGTGGTGCTGGGGATTATGTTTACAGCCGCCGCGCGGCCACCGCGCCAGTCCTTCATTGACACGCCATCCACCGTCTTCTGCGCCGCCGTGTAGGAATGGATAGTGGTCATCAGGCCAGTCTCAATACCAAAACCCTCCTTTGTCAGCACGTGCACGATGGGGGCCAAGCAGTTAGTCGTGCACGACGCATTCGACACCACATGATGCGACGTCGGCGAGTACTCGTGCTGGTTCACGCCCATCACGATCGTCTTGACACCACCGGACGCCGGCGCGCTGATCACGACCTTCTTCGCGCCGCCCTTGAGATGGCCCTCAGCCTTCAACTTTTCTGTGAACAGGCCGGTCGACTCAATCACATAGTCGACGCCGAGCTTGCCCCACGGCAGGTCCGCGGGGTTGCGCTGCGCCTTCACGCACTTGATGTGGTAGCCATTCACCACAAGCACGTCCGGCGTCTTCACGGATGGGCTGCTCTTCACAGACTCAACCGTATACTTTGGGCGGCCGTGCACCGTATCGTGCTTCATCTGGTACGCGAAGTAGTCGGCATTCGTGCTCATGTCAACCACGGCGACGACTTCGATCTCTTTACCAATAAGGTCCTGGTCGCAGATCGCCTGGAACACCATGCGACCAATGCGACCGAAGCCGTTGATACCGACCTTGATGGGAGCCATTGTATCGTGGTAGCTGTTTGGGAGAAGGGGGTGGATATGTTAGTGTGGTTGCGTTGAGAGAGATGACTTGTGTGAGATACTGGCATAAGCGGCGTCGTGGTGGGAAGAAGGTGAAGAAAGGGGGGAATGGTAGTAGAATCGGGGTGGTCAATGAACGGGTGTGCGCCTCATATGAGGCGACAAGAGAAAGCGACTGCTCATATGGCTTGCAAGTACGGAATGCTCAGGTGTTTGCACTCCTTTTTTTTCTTCTGGCATGGCGGTGCGGTGCGGGGGCAATAAACTCGTGACTCTGATGAAAGTAACATTGTGGGAGTTTCCATGGGCTTCGCAAATCCCGACTTGTCTTAGTTGCAAGCGCCTCGATGCCTCTGCCAGTTGTGATTGATAGGATGCACCCTGTGCGGGGGGGGGGGAATGTGCGGTTGATGGCACTTCTTGTCCTCGGCTTAGGAGTAAGCGTGAGGTATGTGTGTGTGTGTGTGTATGCTCGATGTTTGTCGGGATGACAAAGAAATTAAATTGTGAACACGTCGTTGCATGGTGCCGGCAGACTTCCCCGCACGGACCCTCAACCTCACCAATGCACAGTCGCACACGTAGCGACAGTGAAGCCCAATGTTTGCTGGCATGCGCCCGCCAAAATGAAACGAGAAGACGTAACGCACAAAAGCTTCGCCGGTTAAAACGAAAGAAAAAAAAACAAGAAATCGTTCCCTGAAGTACATCGGTTACGATAAAGCTTAGGCAGTCTGAATGCACAAGCTTGGCGAACCTGAAGAAGCGAAGGAGGGAGGTGTTGAGGCACCCCTATCGTTGGTTCTCCGCAAGATACGTCCATGCGCTCCAAAACGCTGAAGACCCGCGTTTCAACGTGGCGTGCTTGAAGCTAATCTCTTGCGGATAGAAGGCGTCGCGCATCCATGACTGCATCACTGTGTGAGTGTAGCTTCCACGGCACAACTGATACGCCGCGTTTTCAAGCACCATGGCACGTGCCACGTAGAGCGGATTAACTGTCCCAAACTCCTCCATGACAGCGAGGGTGTTGGGTCCCAGCTCTGCCACAGGATGGATAATGCCAGCGGCGAGGTCGTACCCGGAACTGGGACCACTTGTGGCGGTCTGGCTGTTGCCGATGCGCACTCCAGGGAATACTGTGCTGCATTTTTCATAGTCGCGGCCGTCCTTCACGATCATCGTATCCACCCCGGTGGGACCGAGCCCTGTATGCACATCGATGTAGATTGCTTCAGTCGCACCGGTGGCGGCCGCGTGCTTCTTGAGCACCTTGCGCAACACTGAGATACTTTTCTGTTCCTTTTCGCCACCGTAGTTGATGCCGACAGGATCGTGGTACTGCCCGGTAACAAAGGCTCGCTTCACCTTGATAAATCTGTGGCGCATCAGCGTCTTGGCAGCAGTGTAGAGGAACACGTAGCGGTCAATGAAGCGGGGTGGCGCGCTTGGCACGAATAGCGTTCGGAAGTCTTCATAGCCTGTCGCATTCGCGACCCGCGTCTTCACCGCAGCCCACTCCTCAGTGGAAAGATAGTTGCGATTGAGATCGACGTTCTCCTCGTTAAAACGGCGAAAGTGGGCCATGCCGTGCGGATTCACCGCATGCACAAAGAGGACGGATGGGCCGGAGAGAGAAGTCTTGTTCCACGCCTGCAGTAGCTTCACTTGGATAGCGCTGCCAGTGTAGCCCTCAACGCCGTGGGTGCCGCTGGTGTGCACCAGGAGCTTGGCCTTTCGCTTACCGGGGAAAAAGGCGGTGTCCATGTAGTACTCCACGTTTCCCCTCTTCGTGATGAGGTGATGCTCGATCTCCGCGTGGGCAGTCTTAGCGGCGGCGAGGAACCGCTCGCGCGCCAGTTGATAGGAGGAGGAATAGTAAACCTCTGGGCATTGTGTCGCATTCGCGTAGTCGCCTGAGCACCGCATCGTCTCCTGAAGGGGCACCAGGTCGATAAACAACAGCCCCGTGAGGATCACCAGTAGCGTGGAAAAAACATAATCGCATGGCACAGCCATGGTTGTAGCATGTGCGTGTGGGCGTGGGTGTGTGTCTTGGTGTACAGCGAGTAGAGAGAGAAGAGGGGGGTGGTACGTTGAGGAAAAGCGAGGTGTCCGCAGGTGGTCTCTATGAGGCCGATGTTCGACTTCGAAGCAAAGCTGTGGGTGTGTTGGGGGGTATAGATAGAATGATTTGCGCGACAAGATGAAACGCGCAAACACGGTGGCCACGCACGCGCACACACCAACGAGTGCATAGCGAGTAGCAGACCAAAGGCACCCCCCCCTCAACCAGCCATCAGCCCCAAAGGCGGTCACGCAACAACAAACGCGCATAATAAAGACGGGGTAGAGAGCGAAAATCCGGAAGTGAAGAGGGATCGGATAAGAAGGCAAATGCACGAGATGCAGCCACGGCGTAATCAGTGGCAGGTGAATGGGGGGGGGGGGGGGGGGACGAGAGGAGAAGAGGACAGAGAGGCATGAGGCGCAGGTCCTGCACACTTTGTTCACTCCCATTCCTCGCTCTTTCTCTCTCGTTTTTTTTTGTCTCACCCGTTCCCTTCCCTCCCCCCCCTTACCCGCCCCTCCGTTCGCAAATGACAAAGGAGGAGGAGGAGAGATGCAGACCCCTCTGATACCGCCACCACTGTGCACAGGAAGTGATGATCGCTTATTGGCCGCTCTAGTTTGCTTCAGAGGTCGCTCGTCAGGGTTTCTTTTCTTGTTTGTTCCCGCTTATCTATCCGTGGTGCTGGATGTGGGCATCGCACACCACCACCATCGCGCCTCCGTCCCGCACGACGCTTTGCCACAGAAAATCGCACTCAGAGGGAAACAGAGTCACGAAGCAGTACGTCCAATAAAAAAAAAAAAACAAAGAAAACCCTCTCTCCTTCAAACAAGCCTTCCTGACCTCCCCACCACACCAGCCGCTGGGGACCTTGACGACGTTCATGGGCCTTTTCTTCTTCCTGCGCGAGCGCCTGCGCCGGACAGAATGCATGGGAGTCCACTCGCTCACAGGTAGGGGATGTCATGATGAAAGCGAAGCGTCACGACCCCTGCTCGCACACTTAGGTGCTTGGTGGCACGCAGCAGTTCTGCCTGCGTTACCTCCACAATGTGCATCAGCTGTACCTCCAGGACATGAAGGCGGTCCTTGGCGAGGGCCTCATCGGTGTTCATGGCCAGGAAGCGCTGAAGCACTGTCGCGATGGCGGTGAAGAGCGGCTCCGGCAGCACCAGTGCTAGGGCAGTAAGGTGCTCTTGAATGATGGAGAAGAAAGTGTGGCGTGCGTGGGTCGGACACTCCTGTAGATCGCGGAGCGCACACCGCACGTAGTGCAGATGAAGCAACACGCGCACTTCAGGGTAAAGGTCGCTTAAGCGGTCGGCGGTATTGCCGCCGTGGACCGATGGAGCCACAGACTCCGATGACGACGACGACGACAGCGTCGTAGGAAGCATCAGTACCGCATCCAATACAACCTCGGCGGAACGGGCTATAGTGCTCTGGGCCGCGCTCAGGGCAATGAAAGAGAGCAAGAGACGATCGTTCGGTCTAAAGTCCTCGACAGCGCTGGAGGACGAGTGAAGCGGCATCGCGCCGGCATTCGGAGGAGGAGAGAGGCTCGTCATCTGATGTGCTACGTCCTGGCGTCAGAAGCAGGAAAAGGAAAGAATCGCAGGGAAGAAAATGAAAGTGGGCGAGAGGAAGAGTACATGCAAAAAAGGATCCCGCACATGTGCAATTCCTTGACTAGGCTTGACAAGGGGCATTTGGCGTGACACCGGCAGGTCCGCATCGCCTCCGTATCCCCGCCCCCACCCCGGCGACTGCCACCAGCGCACATCAGAGGGCGTCATGTCATTCTCACACACCCAAACCTGCGCTCATACGTGGAAGTTCGAGCGTTTTTTTCTCGCTTTCTGCACTCTGACGAGCAACGTGTTCCTCGGTCGCTGGGCACACGAAGTTGCGAAGGAGAGAGCGGGCTCAAAAACCGCCTGCTGGTTTCCCCATTATTGCTGCTGTTGTGTATGTATGTATGTATGTGTGTGTGTGGTATCTACTCTAGTTTACTTCAACTCCTCTGCTTCCATCATCTCTTTTAGGTGCACGCTAGAGTGTGCCGAGGTCTTGCAAGAGGCACCACGCCGGATGCTCAGCCTGAAACGAGTGGAGGGCTTCACCATGCAGCCCGCACGCCATCAGATCCAATCTGAGAGCCTGTTTGAGGTCCCCGACAGCCTGTGGCACTTGGTGCAGCTGCAGCCGTGATGTGCCGCGACTGTAGTACGCGTTCGCTGTGGATGGTGCTTCTGGAGCTCGGCGAATTGCCCGCGTGAAGTCATCGATGGCGGCGTTGTACTTGCCACACATTTCAAAGCTGATGCCACGGTTGTACAACGCATGGGCATCGACCGGGTCGGTGGCAAGAACCTCGCTGTAGTCTCGGATCGCATATTCAAAGAGGTTCAAGCGTGCAAAGCAGTAGGCGCGGCTGTTGAGCACCTTTGTCCTCACGTCTGGCTGCTCGTGCAGCGCCTTCGTGTAGTCTTCGATAGCCGCCTCATACCGACCCAGCTTTCGAAGGGCATAGGCACGGCTGCTGTATGTTGTGTGACCATGGGGAGCCATCTTGATGGCGGCGCTGTAGTCCGCAATCGCCAACTCCAGCTCACCCATGTTGCGGTAGGTGTGTCCACGATTGTGCAGCCAGGTAGGATTGCGCTTGTCGAGCCGGATCGCCTCGGTGAAATCCGCCACGGCCCTGTCGTACTGCTGCAGCTGATCGTACACGAGGCCACGAGCGTTGAGCGAGAAGGCCAACTTGGGATCGCGCTTCAGAGCACGGTTAAAGTCCTCGACGGCCGCCCTCAACTTTCCCAGCTTCGCCAGCGCTGCACCGCGGTTGTGGTACACATTCGAGTTGTCGCTGTCGATCTTCAGCGCAGCTGTGTAGTCTGCCACCGCCTCATCGTAGTAGCCAAGCTTAGCGAAGCAATAGGCCCTGTTGTAGTGCGACTTGAAGTGGTTCGGGTCCAAAAAAATGGCGGCGGTGTAGTCGGCGATGGCGGCTGCGTAGGCCCCTTCTTTTCGCTGCATAAACCCTCGGTTATGGAAGAAGTCGGGGTGGTGGTCGTCGAGCTCAATGGCGCGGGTGAAGGCCTGCACCGCGCAGGCGTGACGGCCCGTGTGATCGTAGCTAATGCCGAGGTTGTAGTACGTAAAGGGGTTCCGAGGGTCAAGCTCCAAGGCGGCAGTGTAGTCATCGATGGCACGCGCGTAGTTCTTGAGCTTATCCTCGCAGAAGGCTCGGTTGAAGAGCGCCTTAAAGTGCGTCGGCGAAATCTCCAGCGCCTTCGTGTACATGGCGACGGCTGCCTCGAGCTCGCCGCTCTGGCGGTGCTGCAACCCGCGTTGGTAAAAGTAATGCTCATCGAGAAGAGGCGGTCCAGCTGTCGCGGTGGAGGCAGCCGTGTGGCTGGCCTCACGCTGCGGGTGCCGCTGCCAAGTCTCCGCTCCCACCTCGTCGTCGGGCAGCCGCTCATCGTACTCAGTACTGTTGGAGCTCAAGATGCACGTCGGGTCCATCGCGGTGAGTGTGTCCTGCCCGCTTTCAGAGTCCTCGCAGTGGGGGCCGTAGGAAGCGCCGATCTCGTGCTTTCGAGCGGTGTTCACCACCTTGACTGCTTTGTCCACGTTCATGACGCTATCGTCCGGCGATGATTCGGTGCTGGAAGAGTCGCCTTCCAAGTAGTAGTGCTTGTGGTGTGAGTGACCCTGCGAGTAGCGGCGTCCGAGAGCCTCTGAGAGGGAAGTCAAACCGGTGGCTGCAGCAGGCGTCGTGTACTTCAACAAGGACACCGTCGCCACAGCGCTATTGGAGGCCTCTTCCACGGACACACGCCGACCACTGCTCGCCGCGGAGCCGCGTGAGGAGACGGGCGAACGCGGGGTTGTCTGCTCCAGCGCGAGGAGCCCGTTAACGAGCTGCGCGCTTTCTGATCCCAGTGTCGACACCTGCTGCAGCAGCGGCGAGATGACAGGGGAGGGTGACCGAATGGCAAAGCTGCCAAGCGGGAGAGGAACAAGCCTAGGCCGCAACGACTCCGATCGCGTCTGACCTGGTTGTTGCTGTTCCGAGCAGCGACGACACTCTCGGTACCGGTGAAGTTTCTCCTTTTTCCCTCCCACCTCATCCATCTGAAGGGCCGCTTCGTAATCAGCAATGGCGTTAACATAATCGTCGAGACGCGCGTGGCACGCGGCCCGTTCGTACTGGGCCCGCCGATGTTCCGGCTCACGCTGCAGCACCTCCGTAAAATCACCTACGGCATCCTTTACTTGTGATAGGCGAGCGCGGCAGACACCGCGGTAGAAGAGAGCCTCTGTGAGGCTGTCAGCTGCCACATCTCCACTAGTGTCGGGTGGGGTGTAACCAGTTTTCTGAATCCAGCTTTCCAGGTCCGCGCAAGCAGACGCGTAGTTGTGTAGCTGAACATAGGCCTTGGCTCGCAGTAGTCGAGTGAGATGCGTCTCAGTCCCTCGCTGGATCTGATCAGTGTAGCGCGCGACGGCGCCCTCCGGTGACAGGCACGGGTTGTAGTGGGAGATGGTGAGGTGGGAGGTGGTGGCGCCAGCCAAGGACAACGTGCTCGCGCGCATCCCAATGCGGAGGTGATCACCGTCAAGAGACAAAAGAAAAGGCGGACACACGCAAAGACACACCCACACCCACACAAGCGTGCTACCAATAGCACGGCTGAGGGCAGCACTTGACAGACCGCACACACCCCTCCTCCTCCTCCTCACAGGCACAGTTTGCTTGAAAAAAGAATGCGCAAGACTGAGCAAGAGAGCCACCACAGGGAACACGATTGATATGGAAGTGCTCTACGGGTGATGACAGCGGTGAATTAAGCGAATGGGCTCTGGAGAGAAACAGGGGGAATAGAGAAGAGAGCGCTCACCGCTCGCTCGTCACACATAGGAGGCAGCTGAGAAAGCAAAGGAGTGAAAGAGAGACAGATGGTCGCACCGGTGATGGGGATCGCACACCACACAATGTGGCAACGCTTCACGTAGGCAGCAGAGAAAGTACGCTTACACACAAACGTAAAAGTAAACACAGGGGGTGCCAATGCTATTTCAGTCCTTCGTGAAGGATGCGGCTTTGATCAGGCGTACGAAGACAAGATACCTCTCCTCTCTCTCCTCTTGGCGCACGTGTGCGTGTATGCGGTCAAGGGAGGGAGGCTGGATGAAGGCGCGCGGGGGAAGAGGGGGGGTGTTCTGACAATCAGGGGCCCACCTCTTTTCTGTCCCAACAAGCTGTAGAGGAACTCGGGGAGAAGAGAGGAGAGTGTGGCTGTGGGACCATGCGTACAGGTAAGACACACACTCTTTGGTGTTTTGCGGCACTGTGTGTGTGGGTGGGCTTGCGGGTGATTGGGCAAAAAAGAAAAAAGAGACGCTGATTTATATATACACACAGCCATAGTGTACGTGTAGGCGCGCGCGCGCACGCACACACACAGGCGAACGCACCGTAGATGACGAAAGTGGGAGCAAAAGACACCACAGGGAAAGTAGTCGGATGGGGCGGACAGAAGCGAGTGCCTGCAGCGTAAAGCATACAAAGAGAAGAAACCGGGGTGTAGGGAAGGTATCAGCAAGCCTGCAGAGCCCCACTTGTCCAGCGACCCAATCAGCCGCCTGCGTTGGCGCTCATTATGTGCAGAGGAAGGTGGCACAGAAAGAAGAAGTTGGCCAAGGTGCCTGTGGGGCACCACAAAGGAGCAAGGGGGTGCTAAGTTTCTCGTCGGTCACTTGCCCTATCGATGTCTCACTCACTTTGTGCATCAGTGCGCGGCTGCTCATCACAGCCGCCGTCTGTACAGACACAGAGCAGCACTTTGTGTTGTTTGTTTGCTCAACTTTGGTACCGCCCTCCATCACCGCCATCACCGAAGAAAAAAAAAACAGAAGCCCCTCTCCGAGCGAAGGTGGGTCGGCACCGTTGGATACCACAGCTCTTTGTCCCCCATTTCTCTCACCGCGCCGACGGGGTGGCGTTGGCGAGCTGCACCATGCGCGAGCTAGTCGCGTCCCGTCCCCCGATGTGATCAATCACCGATTTATCCGTAGTAATACCACTATCGTAACCAACTGAGACCACAGCGCTGCCGCGCACAAAGAGAACTGCGGCGTAGCACTCACGGCTAGTCTCATGCACCCCGTCACGATTGCGGCGACGTTTGAGAAGACGCTGACGCTCCACATCTGTCAGGATGAGATTGCCGCAGTTGCTCAACGAAACGAGGCGGCCGCTCAAGACACTCGAGTCATCCAGTGTCACCCTCACGCGGTTACCGACGTACATGATGAGATTCTTTTTCTCAATGACCACCGCCGAACTTGACGAGGCAGCTGTCGTCATCATCTCTATGTTACTCGTGTTCTCCTTTTCTTGTTTATGGGTGGGGAATCGACTGCAGCGCCAGAGTGAGGAAGGGATGAGGCTTTTTGTTTCTCGACGCGTCGCTTCACTCGACTGCAGGCGCACAGACACGACACGCCAGTAGGGCGTGAGGGCAGCCGTAGAGGAGGGGGAAGAAGAGGGCATATTGGGTCCATCGAAGAGTCCAAGTCGGCGATAGCGTAAAGAAGGGAAACGACGCATACGCCATACGCATCCGCTCGCCCGCTCTGTGCATGCGTGCCTGTCGCCTCTATTTGGGGGTCCCATCGGTCGGCACGCACGCACAAGTAACAAATTGGCATGCACTGTGCATACGTGTGCCAAAGCGCACAAGCGAGGCACAGCTAAAGTGTACACGTGGTGGTTGTTTTCGTGTCTGCGGCTGTCGTCGTACTTGGCGCTTGTGCGCACTCGTCAGCACACCAAGCAGGGCCGTGGAGGAGCGGAGACACAGAAAAGGGAAATAGAGAAACAAGGAAGGCCAGCGATGAGAAGTGGGACTCTCCAGTAGACAGGCACATGCGCACATGAGCCGACGAACAGGATAAAGAAAAACAGCAGTAGCACAGATACCAGGCAAAAGGACGGCAGCTTTCTTCTTTTCAGTTTTCTCATTCTGTGTGGTTGATGCTCTGCCCCTTGTTTCACCATCGCACATGCACAGGATGTGATGAAACCCTCCCACCCACCCACCCCCCAAAAAAAAAGAGAGAAAGAAAGAGCGGAAATGTGCACAGGTGCATACATGCGTATACATATGGGGGAGGGGGGGAGGTCTATGAGCCTATGGGTCCATGTTTGGCTAGGTGGGGGGTGGGAGGGGGGGAGTTGCAAGAAGCATGCCCCGCGGAGACACAGGCTGGGAAGTCCGGAAGAAAAACGCACGCAAGATGAAAGAAAGGGCACGCGCTGAACGAATCAGAGGGTGATGGAGCTAGGAAGAGCCAAAGGAGCAAGATGGGAAGGGGAGGTAGCGGTCGGCAGAGAAAAGGGGTGGATGAGGAACAGACGTGGCACTGGGGTGGTGATATGCTTGTCTGAAAATGATAGAGCCCGCGCGAAGAGGGAATATATTTCAGGAAAAGCTTGTTTTGTTCAGTAAAGTCGAGGAGAGGAGAAGGCAGTGAGGAAGAGGAGCAAAGTATAAGACAGGTGGTGGAGGGCAGAGTCCCACCCCGGCATACTACGTCACGCGCACAACACAGCAGGCAAAAGAGTCAGAGGGGACGAGAGTGTTGGGGAGGTGCATCTGCACATCGTCTCATCGATGCAAGAAGCGAGGGAAAGGCAAGACCCCCCGTTACATGAGCTGCCAGTGACCAGGAAAACATGGTGTCATAAGAGGAAGAAAGGAACGCTGCTACCAGCGAACGGAAATCTTCGCCTCCTCCAAGGGGGTTCGATTCTTTCGTCGTTACTTCCCTCCTGTAGGTGTGGGGGTGGGGGAGGGGGAGGGGGGTGTTTTGTCTGTGCCCGTGATTGGGTCAGTCTTTACTTACAGCTGCCGTGGCAGGGAGGAAAAAAAGGGAGGAGGAGAGGCTTCAGCGAGAGGCAAAGTAATGACCTCACTCACATGCACACGCACATTCACGAGCTCATCAGCTGCAGCGGAGAGCTCGTTGACCGCCACCACCATCAGCACAAACACACAGGCAGATAACGAGGAAGAGAGTAAGCACTTTGGTCACACCTTGACCTTGTTGGAGATCGTCGCATCCGTCTTGCTGCGGCTACTGCCCTTGTTCCTAGTGTTCGCGGAAGCCGACGGGGATACAGATGCAGCGCCTTGCAGCTCTAGCTCTTCTTTGGGGCGGCGCTGACGCGGGGCGAGAAAGGCCTGGCCGCTTTCCATTGCAATATCCTCCAGACGCTTCGGGGGTGCCGGTGGGAAGATGGTCTTCACCTTGCCTGCCTGTTTGTGTTTTAAATCCTTCATCCTCTCCTTCTTCATCTTGCGCACAGCCTTCTGCTTCTCCTTGTTCGGTTGTGTCTTCTTGTAGACTGGAATAAAACGGGACCAGTCCTCGTGCTTCATGTCCTCGCGCTTGCTCAGCTCGCGCTTGATCAGCAGCTGTTTCAGGCCGTAGATAGGATGAATGTTGTTCATGCAGTCTTCGACAATGCTCCGAACCATCTGTGTGCCCTTCACGGGGCCCATCACCGCAACCGTTTTACCCTGCACGAGGACGTAGCATCCAGTTAAAATTTCTAGTGCCTTGAGGGTCTGCGCCTTGGGCCCGATCAAGCGATCGCGCCGCTTTACAAAGCGCCGCACGCTGCCGCCCTTGACGCCGATGTTGATGATATCGCACGTAATGTCGGCCTGGAAGATCTTCTGCGCCTGAGCGAGAGGAACGTTACGGGCGAGCAGTTTGATGAAGTCGCGGGCGTCGACGATCGCGTACGGGTCCCAGGTGCGGCGGGTTGTCGCCACCGCCATGCTGCCCTCCATCAGGTCGAGCCTCCCGACGAGCTGATGCTGCTCAAGCAGCTCCTCCACTGCAGGCCAGATGCTCTTGATGTAGCTCTCTAAGTACGACGGGAACAAAGTGGCAAATGTCGTTTCGTCCACGCAGCACGCGCCTCCCGGCACGTCCTCCGGCTTGAGAGCCGGTACAACGAACTTGGAGTTGTTGTTTACTGTAGAGGCCATGATGAGACAAGAGCGGCAGCTAGCGTGAAACAGAAAGGGGGAGAGAGTGAGCGGCTACACCGGTCGCTAGGAAATGGGGGAGGTGTGCGAGCTCGGGAAGCACGCCTGCTCTCCATACGCACACACACACACACACACGCGAGAAAGAGGCAACTGATGGCTTTGCAGCAGGAGCTAAAATACAAAAAAAGGAGGATGAAGTGGTCGAGGATGTGTGTGGGTGTGGCTTGCCGGGGGTAATGCCAATACACGCACACAAACGTTTGTGTGCGTGGGCGGTGGCGCACAGAAAGTCACGCGTTGCACGCTAAGGATGTGCACGTGGGCAGGTGCGGTGGTCGTGCGAGAGAACAGTATAGAATCACAACATCAGAGAAAGAGGGAAAGGGAAGGGACAAGTGAACGTGGGGGTGTGCAGCAACGTGAGTGAGAACGAATGGCGGAGGGAAAAGAGGTGGGGGAACGACAGGAGGTAAGGTACGAGGCCCATGCAGACACAGAGAAAGAGAGAGAGAGAGACACATTAGAACGGTAATGGAAAGGTATCAGAGGGCCACCTCTCTCCAAGTAGCAGCTGTGCATGACCTCTGCAGGTGAGCATCATTGAAGCGTAGCGAGTTTGTGAAACGGCGGCGAGAGTGGCTATGTTGCAGGTCCCCAAGAAAATACTCTTCGTTGCGTGTAAGGAATGGGGCAGAGGATTGCACGGCTACAGACACATGCCCTTCCGCCGGCAAGGGCAGCCCTACCGTAGGTGCACACGAAAATAGAATGACTCGCACGCATACCGCGCTGCAAGCACACACACACACATACACACAAAAGATGCACGAACGGCATCGGCAGGTGCCGTCGAGTTCTGTTCCTCCCCTCCACCTTCCCCACCTATGCAAGCTTGACAGTAATACGGCTGGAGTGACAGTCGCACTTCCCCTCGGCTTCACTCATTAAGCGGAGAGAGGCAACTTCGACCAGCAGCACACAAAATAAAGCAGGACGGTGACAACGGATCAAGTAGCTGCACAAGTGCAGCTCAAAGGGGGGAAGGAGGGAAAGAGAGGAAGGAAAAACACATGTTTGTGTCTGTGTAAACAATGAACACGCACACTCACGCTGGGAAATTCATACGGTGACTAACAACGAGTTTGAACAGCATTAGCAGGAAAGGCCGAATCACCCCTCCCCGACACGGCTGCAGCGAGCCTCCATACGCGCAACTGGCGGCTGGGACGTTATGGGGAAAGGGAGGGGGTTCGTTGCATCCTCATCTACTCGCATGTGTGCCTATCGGGTGAGTCGTTCACTCAAACTCCCATCCGCCCTGCTCCGTTGCCTTTAGGATGCGGGCAGGAACAATCACCTCGTTTTCAGCCGGCTCTACTACCTGGTCATCATCTAAGGGCACGGCGAAGTCGCCAACCGGTGGGGCCACGTGCACTGAGTTGAACGGGCGCTGCAGCAAACCCGCCAAAGTCTTGCGCACATCGCCGTAGCGGCCGCCCTTTGGACACGCCACAAACACGACCGTATTTCTGCTCTCGCACCGCACGGAGCAGGCAAAGTCCTGAAACAATTTTGTCTGATCCATCCTCTTTTCTCTCTCCCTCTCTCTCTCTGCGTGGGTGGGGATATGGATGAGCGGGGAGGGTATCGAGAGAAGCAGAGCAAGACTCGCGCGTGCACGGATGTGCGTCGCTCTCTCTGTTTGTTTGTTTGTGTGGGTGTGGGTGTGGGTGTGGGTGTAATTGTTGGCACTGAGCGCTTGCGTGTCTCTGAAGACAGCTACCGGTCACGACGTAGTCCTGGTCGCTCGCGACTGAAAACGCCGTGATGTCTACACGCGCACACGAATAAGAAAGGCAGGTGAGAAGCAACGCAGCTTCCATGCGGATACAACGAGAGCGAAGCGGAGAGCCAGGGGAGGTTTCGATGCAGGCACACCAGTGGAGTGCGTAAGAGAGAGGGAGGAGCAACTGTTTCATCTGCGTCAAACGATGAAAGAGAGGAGAGATAAGGAAGCAGCAGAGCGTCATCGTAAAGCCGCCCACTCATCTCCTCAGCCTCAGTACAGTTGCATGCGCATGGCAGGCTCATTTTTTAATGTACGTCAGCCATAACGGCTCTGGAGCACACACGCTCACAGTGCCTTTGCTCTCTTACTTTCCACTAAAACCTTCGTGTACTCTACGAGCTGCTTTGCTTCTTATTCATCCCTACAAAGCAGGTCGCTGGTGACAAACATGTAAACATGCTGCACGCAGGTACCCTCACCCACACAGACACACTGGCTGTCTGAATTTGTATGAGACCTTGATGAGTACGTCACAGTACGCGCATTCACCGGCGTGACGTGCCTAAGACAAAACAAAGCAGAGCTGGGGGACATTCGAAGCGCATCCCCCAAACATTCACACGTAGGGAAAGAAGCCCGCAGCGCCACACTCGGGTAGCACGCCCCAACCCAGCACTACGGCTATTACAACGACCAGCACTACCCATGGCGACACACCATGGCATCGTCATGACTCGAATGTAAAAACTGATCTACTCGTTACAGGCATGAGGAGCTCGTGGACCGATGACGAAAGAAAACAGAAAAAAAAAGAGCGAAGGACGCACAAACAAGAAAGGGAAACAGGAAATACCCAATAATGAGGACAGCAGCAGCAGCGGCGGCACTGGGGTGGGGGGAGGAGGGAGGGGAGAGCAAAAGTGCACTCCCCCCTTCAGCCAGCCAACCAGACAAAACTAAAAGCGCAAAAGAGACAACGGGAGACACAGAGAGGGGTGTCCAGATGGCTGAGGAGAAAGCGGTGGCCTGGTGAGAAAGGCGAGGCGGGGGAAGCCAACAAGGTGGGGCAACTCAACGAGCCCTGCAGAGATGGAAGAGAGGACGAAAAGGGGGAAAGAGAGTCCGGTGATATCACAATGGAGAAAAAAACATACCCACCTGCATTCTACACGAACACGACATGGCGTGCGTGTACACGGGTTTTTTCCGCCGCTTTCTTTCACGTCGTCCCGCTCCCCTCAGCAATTTTCAACACCGAACATACGCGTAAAAAGGAAAGAAGGCCGCGCAGAGAAGCTAAACGCCTTCACAAAGAGGAATCACCTCAGGGCTGCGGCGGCGGCGTTGCAGGTGACACGCCATGCCGAGGAGCCGGGAGGAGGGTGATGGCGGCAATATGGTCCTCTGCATCCCCCGTCTGCTCCTTCTTGGAACCCGGCTCACCGGGCCGACTCGTGCCCAGTGGCATCGACACAACGCGCTTCGTGGCCTGCAGGAACTTCATCCCCTCCACCAGCTCGACCATCTTCTGCTGGCGGTGCAAATACTGCCTTGACAGCTCGGTCGGTTCCACCGGGTCGGCGTTGTAGAGTGCCGCTAGCACGTCATTCAGCGTCAGCAGGCCCACCATGGCTCCGGAAGAGTCGTAGATGACAGCCATATTGGATGGTCCATTGCGGAAGGCAAGGTAGACATCGTAGAGAGACAACTCCTGAGAAAGTTTCATGACCTCGCGGAGGGGGTAATCGCTCACGAGCGGCGGCGGGTCTGGCTGAGAAAAGCACAGCGACGCAAGCGAGTTCACAACAAGGGCGCCAATGATGTGCCGCCGATTCTCGCCAGAGTATACCGGCACACGGCTATAGCCGGCGGTCAAGATGCGCAGAATCGTTTCGCGATCAAGGCTGTCACGAGAGGACAGCATGAAGGCATCCGCTGCCTTCGTGCGTAGATGCTGCTCCACCGTGTCGGTTGAAAGTCGCATAGCCGCCTGCAGCATCTTGACTTCTGAGTCGCGCAGCTGATAGGACGAACTCGTTTTCTCCGTCATCTGCGCGTTCTCATCGCCGCCATCGCCGACTCGCACCGCTGCAACCTCCATCATTGCGCTCTCGTCGTTTTCCCCGAGCTGCGGGCCGACAATCAAGGCGGCCAAATCCTCGCGGTCGAGCAGCTCTTCCTTGTGGCCAAGGACATGGTCAAGCACCTTGCTCATCGGATAGCTCACTGGCGCTGTCACGATAATAGCGAGCCAGATTGCGTGGATGAAGTAGGAGCAGACCGGAATGGCCCAGCGCACAAAAACGGCGAGCGGCATCACCTCACCAGCAAAGAGGACAGCCGTGATGGACACGATAAGGGCTGTGAGCTCGTCGAACATCGCCTCTAGGAGAATCGGCAGCGTCATGACGAATACGGCGTTCATCAAGACGAGCGCCACGAGAGTCCAGTGCTGCAACTTCAGCACTCCGAGCAGCGACTTGGCCTGCTGGCGCTCCTTCGGCGTGCCAGTGGTGGTGAGAACGCGGAGATAGAGGCGGTCGATCGAGAAGAGCGCGATTTGGAGGCCAACGAAGAAACCCGCACCTGCGACGCACAGCACTGCCGCGACACTGTACCAGAGCATCTGTGCATTACTCAGGCCCTCCTCGCCACGCCCGTGGGAGTGAGAGCTTTCCATAGCTTACATGCACCTTAACGATAAAGGTATATATATATATATATATATATATGTGGGCGTGTAGGTGTGGGTATGTACGTGCCTCTGAGCGTGGATGTGCAGGCATGGAAAGAAGAGAAAAAACAGGTGAGGCTAATACAGAGAGGCATCGTGAGAGCACATGCTGAGCACATGCACGTGCCCACTTGACAGGGTGGGTACGTCCTGGTTGATGCGTCTCAACTGAGAAGTAGCGGGGGAGTGATGATGAGCTTCTCTGCACCACTGCACAAGAACAAGTGGAGAAGGTTCATTGTGTATGACAGGGGGAAAAAGCGTACATTAGTCTCTCTGACTCGCATTCAGCCTCCAATGCACGACGCGCAGTTCACAAATGCGCGTGCACACACACGCGGAGACGTACGCACATCGGTTGTGCCTTCCTCCTGTTATGAGGGTTGATGTTGCTATACGAAGGTTAACGTTAGTGGCACCATTCCTTTTCTTCCCTCCCCTCTCCTCTTTCTCTGTCGCCTTGCTGGAACCCACGATGGTGAAAGAGCGCGACGCGAGCGGTGGCGCATCAGCACAGAGGCACACAGACCGATACGGAGAGCCACCGCTGCAAAACACAGACAAACAGAGCCGAAGAAGAAAAAAAAGGGGGGAGGAAAAGGCAAAACGCCACCATTGCCGCCAACACCGGACACTGTCCCCACGGCCAAACCGCTTCAACTTACTTACGCTTTCTTTTAGTGCGGAACAAAACAACCCAACAACAAGAGCAAGCCAAGAGAGTCGAGTCCCAGGCAGTGGCATGCACACAGCTAGGGAAAGCGAGCGTGCCTACACAATGCAGGACGTCACCGGGAGGCATCTAGCCACGTGACTCTACTCGTCTTCCTTGTCATCACCGTCGTCGCCGTCCTCCTCCGAGTCATCCTCGTCGCTGTCATCATCGTCGTCCTCCTCCTCGACGACGATCAGCTCGGACTTGTCGCCGGGCTTCATAAGGATCGATGGGCAGATCGAGTGACCCTCGATGAAGGGGCGCATGATGTAGTCCACAATGGCCCACATGTTCGACACGTCAATACCGAACTGCGTGGCAAGCGACGCGGGCGAGTAGGTCTGCACGGAGAGCACCTCGTGCTGCTTATGATCGAACACGCGCTGTCCCTTCTCCATTTTCTCCTCGCACGACACGAAGCCGATCTTCATCAGCTTCGCGTCCGACAGCAGCGACAGCGCCGTCCAGCGCGCGATCTTGCAGCCGTTGTGCGCGTACTCGATGGGCAGGAAAGAGGCAGCGTTCTTCAGCAGTCCCTCGCGGCGCCACGAGGAGTCCTTCTCGCTCACGACACACTGTTCCAGCAGCGCGAAGCAGCGGATTCGGTCGTTCGTGCGCGGCATCAGTGCATCCACTTCGCAACGCACCACGATGTCGTAGCGGTCCGGTGTGCCATCGTGCAGGATGTAGCGGCGGTAGCTGTACATGCGCGGCTGCTTACGGGTGAAGGGACTGCGGCTCGTCTTGACTTGTGCAAAGCTCTTCGCGCACGCTGCACGCGCAAAGCAGTTGTACACCTTTGTCGACTCCTCGCCCAGAGAAGAAATGCGCTCGGCGCGGTTGTCGGCGCCCTCGGACGGGCGGATCTCATGCCCAGCCGTCTCGCTCACCCACTGCTTGTCGATGTTGCTGTCCTCGCCTTTGACGAGGATCCAGATGTTGTTGTAGTTGAGCACGCGTATGTGCCATGGGTAAGAGGAGCGGGTGCACACCATCAGCAGCGACAGAATTTCATCCGTGACGACCACGAGCGGGTGGCGCTGCACCTCGCCCATGATCTTGCGCAGCTCCGGATCCTCCGTGGTGAGGCCACGCATGAAGTAGTCCTCCTCGTACTTGGACTCGTCGAGCGGTAGCGGGCGGGCACACGTGGCCGCCTCGATGCCGGTGTTGTAGATCGGTGGGGTACCGTAGAGGCCGACTTCAATTACCTTTGGCAGCGCGGTCATGCGGAGCTTCGTCATGTCTGTTTGCTTCATCACGTGCTGCACTACTGCCATCGCCGAGGCGTTGTAGGTGTTCGCCAGCTCCGTCACCTTGCGGCGGTTGCGGCGCTGGTTGGTGTTGCGGTTGTCCTTACCCTTCTTGCCAGCCACCGCCTTTGCGTTGTGCGGGCCGTTGTTGCGCGGGTTGAACATGACTGTCTTCTCGCGCTCCGTGCGCAGAGCGTTGAGGCGGGCGTTGTCCTCGACCTGCTTGAATGCCTTGCGCTTGTTGGTCGCCACCACCTCGCTATCGCTATTGCTGTCGCTCACATCCGCCTCTCTCTTGTAGGTAAACCAGTCTAGCGCCTCCAGCGGGTCCGCCTTGGAGTAGAGCTCGAATGGGGAACCGTCGTCCAGCTGCATCTCCTCCTCGGGAGGACCCCAGGAGAACTGGGGGTTGATGTACAGTTCGGGAAGCTCGAAAGGCATTTTCTTTTCTGTGTAGGGCAGCACACACTGGGTACGTTTGTGTGTGTGTGTGTGTGTGTGTCCGCGCAAGCAGAAGTAGGGCTAAGTGGGAAAACGAAGCAAAGGGGGGCAATTGCACTTGAGTTTACGAAATGAAAGAGGGGAAGACGAAGTTACTGCAGTTGTGCTCATGTGGGTAGAGGTTAATGCAGGACAGAGAGGGAGGGGGGGAGGGGGGCAAAGAGGAGTTGAAGAGAGGGACGAAGGTGGACAGCACACCTGCCGCCGTGAAGAAGCAGACGGAGAGATCCAATGGGGAAGCAGACTGCTTCCCTGCGCAAAGGGTCTATGCCGCCGCTTCCTCAGCTCGTAGAGCTAATGGCAACGCATCGAGGAAGGAAGAAAGGAGGTGGGGTGTAGTGCTGCACGATGTGTATGCATACGCGGCCTGAGTGGCGTATCGTTGAGGAGGAGCGTCCCTGGTCATCACCGTAGAGGGCGGAAAAGAGGAGAGAGGACGGAGCTCCAAGAAAAGAAGACTCCGTTGAAGCCTCTGCCCACCCCAGAACACCACTGTATCTGCCAACCCACGCACATACGCTCGCGTACAGACCACTGCGGCTACTTCACGAGTAGCAGCAAACACAGCAAGGTAAGAGGTGACAGCCGCGTGAGGCCAGCATCAACAACTCTGTGGCAATTTACTTTTCACGCTTTGCCTTCGGGGGTGGTGGTGATAAGAAGAGCACAAGAGAGGAGAGAGAAAAGCACTTTGGACCACTGCCACAACGGGAGGGTGGGGCGGGGAAACACACACCCATACACACACACACACATACACACACACACGCACAGGCCGTGTACAGAGAGCGACCGCCTTGCACTCAGAGAGACGAGAATGTGAAGAGGAAGTCGCAATAAAGCGCCATGAGTGAGATTTCCTTTCTGACTCTCGGTATCTGCACAAGTAAAAGCCATGCAAGCAGTCCCTCACCTGGACTTCGTGGAGGCGGTAGAGGCGATGCTAGTCATGCTGCTGTTTGGTGGCTGTCAAGTGGTGCTGCCGTTCATGAGAAGTGTCAGGTCCTCGTGAGAGCTGTCCGGGGTGTTGCGCGAGAAACCTGCTGATCGGTGTCCGTCGTATACTGACCTGGGCAACGGGGACGACATAGACGAAAAGGACAAGAAGTTGTCGCTGGTGTCCACTGAGTGAGACGCCGCAGCAGCCGACTTCAGCCACGGGTGCTGAAGCAACTCGTCCGCTGAGGCTCGCTTCATCACGTCCCGCTCGAAGCAGAGGAAGAGGAAGTCGCGGCACGGGTCGGATGTCTCCTCTGGGATCTGTGGGATTTCGTTTGTTGAACCCACATAAAACATGGCAGAGTAAACGTTGTCGAATTCCTCTCGCCACGGCGGTTCGCCACCGTTGAGCATCTCAACAACGGTGCACCCGACGGACCAGATGTCCGCTTTGGTGCCATAAGCCTCGCTCCGAATCACCTCTGGTGCCATCCAGAACGGGGACCCCACCAGTGTGCCACACCCCTCCTGGCTGGCATTTGCGATGTTCGCCAGCGACTTGCTGCACCCAAAGTCCGCCAGTTTTGCCACGCCATAGCCGTCGATGAGAATATTCTCGCCCTTGATGTCGCGGTGCACAACGCCCTTGTCATGCAGGTACTGAAGGCCTTTCAAGATCTGGAACGTGTATAGCTGCATAACGGGCTCCGTGAGGTGCGTGAACTTGCGCACAATGGAGGTCAAACTGCCGCCGACGGCAAACTCCATGAACACCAGCATCGTGTCTTGGATTGTATGTGCCCCAAAGTAGCGGATGATGTTGGGGTGAGACAACTCACGTAGCATGTTTACCTCCGCCTTCACACTCGCCAGCGCCTCGGGGCTCTGGCTGACAACGCTCACGTACTTGACGGCCATCAGCTTGCCGTTCGTGAGAATGCCGAGGTGCACCGTGCCGTAGCTGCCTTTGCCCAGCGCAGGACCGCAGCTGAACGTCTCCATCTCCTCGACGCTGAGGAGATTACTATGCTGTGTGTTGTGTGACATGGCCGGTGATACATTAGATGCGTCGTTGCCGTAATCGTTGCTGTACGAAGCGACGCTGCTGTGCGACTGCAGGGGTGTATCACCGTCAAAGTCGCTCCCGCTGAAGATAAACGGCCGCAGCAGCCGATGTATCTCAAAGCGGTAGCGCTCCTGCTTTTCCAGGTACTCGATCCGCATCCGGGCAATGGCGTTGAGGATGTTCTCCCGCTCGATTGGGTCGACGCAGGCGTACACCTCAAACTTTAGGTCATGAATGCGGTTGCGAATCTGTAACATGGAGCAGCGCAGGGCGTCAATAGAGACGTCGCCGGTGGCCGTCGTCTGCTCCTGCATAAAGAGAACGTTCCGCCAAAAGTTGATAAAGAGTGAGATGACGAGCGCCGCCGCGACGACGCGGAACATGGTCGTGCCTTGTGTGCAACTCGTGTACACCCCGCTGCGCACCAGCACCGCATACACGGTGAGCGAGAGGTAGACGTAGAAGGACTGCAGTGACAGGGAGAACATGAACCTGTTCACGTTCTTGTACGGCGTCCCAGGGAAGCGCCACAGAAAGGTGAGCCGCACTAGCTGAAAGAAGATGCAGTTGAAGACTACACACATTGGGTTGTTGTAGAAGACCTTCCACATGACTGTCTCCCACATCTGCGTTGAGAAGTGCAGAAACATGTTCGACGCTCGCACTCTAAGATCCATGTGAGGGATGAGGATCTGGTTCGTCAGTATGCTCGACGGTGTCATGACACCCATCGACAAGAAGGAGATGACAGAGATGGCGACCCAAATATCCTGCCGCATCGGCTCGTACGTAGGCACATTGCGCAACAGGGTCGGCCACGCAATCGCATCGACCACAGACGACATGAGGGGTCCCAAAAAAATGAAGTTGAGAATGGTCAGCACCGTGTAGAGCTTCTGCACAACGTCCAGTAAAAATGGCTGCCTGCGGCGCAGGTACGATATCAGCCAGCTGCCCCGCTTTTTCACGTAGAGAAATGCCAACAGCCACACAATGTAGAAGAGACCGACCTTTCGGGAACGGCTGATCGGCGTCTGGTGGTGCGGCATGAGAAGACCCATCCCGCGCATAAGTATGCCGGCCACCGACGGCAACGGTGCTGGCAGCCCTGGGTGAAAGGCGGCCATGGCGTTCAGAAAGTTGATGATAATGAGTCTGCAGAAGGAGAGGTAGTTGATGGCGCTGTAGCTCAGCTCGTCCCACGTCAGCGTGAGCTGCAATGGACACGGCGACCGCACGTCGTTCCACCATTTCTTGTACGTGTACCCCCACATACTCAACAGAATGTGAAACGTGCCAAAGCAGCAGGCGATGCCGAAGAACGTCATCCACATCATGTCTTGCAGCGTAGGCTGATCAGCTGGCGGGTCGTACGCCTGGCGCATCCAGTAGACGTTAATGAATTGGCGGCGTGAGTCGTAATCGAGAATGACGTCATCTGGACACGTCATGTCAGGCCGGAGGTTCGCCAGGGCCCTCTTGCGTAGCTGCGCGTCGAGACGGTCCACCGACTTGATGGTGTCCGTGCCGTCCAGGCTGGCCTGTGCCGTGTCACTGTCCTCGGCGGCGATGTCGTCATCGCTGGCGCTCAGGCAGCGGAAGTGCAACGCTCGCGCGTTCGGCGCGAGGTAGAGGCGCCCCTCTACCAGAAGCTCGTTGATGCACGACCCCGCCGAAACACCGTGTAGCTCGATGATGCCCTCCTCCCTCACCTCCACCAGACCCTTCAGAACTGTATTTCGCGGGTCGCTCACGACAAGAGTGCCCTCGATGATGATGTGACGCGCCATCACCATGCCATGGGTTAGGGAAAGGGTTGAGCCAGCCCGCACGATAATTGCGTCCTTGGCGACTATGGGAACAGGGTCGGGGACACGCGTGTGACTGTGAATGAGGGCAATCTCATCGAGGGAGAAAGACGCGGAGCTGCGTAGATACACCTTTTCGCCGAGCGCCAAACCGCTATGCAAGGGGGGAGCAATGCGAAGGTGGTGCCGACATAGAAGCGACAGCGTCTCCAACTCGGAAAAAATGCAAAAAGTCTCGTGCAGCAGCGCCCAGTCCGCCGGGTCCTCCAACTTCAGTACTGCGCCGTTGATCGTGCCGCCCGACGGCGCCTGCACACATCCGCGCAGCACAAGCCGTCCCCTCATCTCCAGATGCTGCGACATCGGCAAATACACCTCACACACCTGCGTCACCACGACCGCCGGGTCGCTAGCGACAGTGTTGTTGAAGGTATCGAGCGAGGGCACGATGTCCTTCACAGTGGCCGCGTCGTCACGCGTGCTGAGGTCAACCACCTCGTCCAGGCGGGAGGTGTCAATCACAAACATCGTCGCGTTTGCCGGTACAAAGAACGACGTGGTGAGCGGCAGTGAGTAGCCTGCCAGCTTGGTGAAGGCGCGGTGAAAGTTGAGGGCATCTTCGGACATGTTGCCGTATAGCGCAGCCACACCGCTGACCTGCAGAATCATGTTGCCGATGAAACGCACGGTGATAAGGTCGGCAAGGAGGCGGCCATGAAACACCACCTTGGCAAGCCCGCTGGACGTCACGAAATTGGCGTTTGTCACGTGCACGAGGGTGTCTTCGCCAAACTGCGAAGTGCCGTAGACGACGACAGAAATCGGGTCAACCAGTCCGACGCCGAAAAGAGCGCGAATGGAGCCCTTCATCGTGAGCGAGTTGAGCACCACATCATCGCCCAAGAGCCGCACCACACCATCGCCCGAGACGGTCGCTGAAACAAAGACGCACCCCCTCATCAGCGTCAGAACAGATCTCTCCTCCACCACTACTGTGCCGCCAAGGTGGACGTTGTAGGCCGTGAGAAAAGTTCCGCTCTTTAGCGTCACAGTCGACTCTGCAAAGCTTGAGGCGTCGGTGAGGTTGACCTTGCCTAACAGCACCACTGACCCACCTTGGAAGACGAAGCGGCCGGTGAGCAGCGCGTAGGTGCGCTCGTCAAGCGCGATGATGCGAATGACGCCGCCTGGGTAGTTCGTAATCGCGTTGTGCCGCCCAGAAGAGCGAACGCTGCTGATGCTGTCCGCTCCCATGCTCGAGACGGCAAGCGTCAAGTTGCCGTAGTTGTGGATCGCCCCCTCCAGCTCCATGGACAGCCGCTGCACGTCAATCGTCATCTCGCCGTAGTTGTAGAGCGGCACGGTCAGCTGCCGCGTCTCGTAGCCTTGGGTGGTGATCTTTGAGTAACCCGTGCAGTTGATAAGGCCTTTGCCAGAGATGCTGCCGCCAGACCAGACGAAGTGCGACACGTTCAGGCTGCGCTGGCGCAGGTTGAGGCTTCCCCTATCCTGGACGTTGAGTCGCGTGACTGAGGCGGACTGCAGCAACTTGACATCTTGGTCGATCAGTACATTCGGGCTGTCGCTGTCGATCACGACATCCGCGCCCCGCTCTACCAGTAACGTTGACACCCGCACGTACATCGGAGAGCCTTCGCGGTGGTAGCACACGTGGTAGATGCCTCGCTTGTGGAATGTACCTAAGAAGCTCACGCGCGAGCTGCTGCTGAAGAAGAGGTCGACAAAGAAGACGTTCTCAGACGTGAAGTCGCTGCACAACTCATCCGTGATGACCGCTGTGTCACGCTCCGTCAAGTTGGTGCCGTAGATGGTACCGGTGAACTCCAAGTCTGCGTGCACTTGGGGCGGATCCGTCGAGACCCCTTCCGGACCCGCCACCTCGTACGAGCTCATCAACTTCACGTACAGAAATGGCAGCGTGTCTGGATAGGGCGTGTAGCAGAGGGACTGCACCCCGCCACGATGGGGGGTAAAGCGATAGGCGTTATCGTGGATGGCCCAGTGGCTGCCGCGCACAAAGGCGCTGCGCGTGTGCAGGCACGTGTGCCCCTCCATCACCCGCAGCTGCCGCTCCAGCGCGAACTTGTCAGAGACGGTGCTGGCGGCGCCGATGAGAGGAATGGAGATGGACCCGCCGGTGACGAACATTGCCGGCGGCGGGTTCCACCGCGCCTCATCCAGCTGCAGAAGCAATTTCTTGCTCACAAGGAAAGCGTCTCCAGCGAGGCAGTTGTTCGGCAAGTCCTGTAGCCCAAGTCTGCCCAGTTGCTCAAACAAGGAAAAGGGCAGGCAGGGGACAATGAGCGCTGACGTGTGCGCCGGCAACACCCACTTCCTGCCTGCGAACGTCACTTTCACGGCATCTCCGTTGGGACTCACCTCGATCGTACTATGGGCGAGAATATCCTCTACGAGGCGGCGCCACCATGGCCACGCATTCGTGCGGTTCAACTCATGGACCGCCGCCTCTCCGTGAGCCGAGTGCCTCGGGGGGCGCACGGCAGTTCCCGTGTCGTCCACGAGGCGCACGCTGTCTGTCAGGATGGAGACCATGATGGAACGAACAAGTGTAATGTTTTTCGGAAACGTTGGGATGGACAACTGAATGGAGAAGGTGCTGCCACCGCGCTGCACCATCTCCTCCGTCAGCCCGTAGTACACGGAACCGTAATAGTGGACTGCCGTGGCTTGGGCAAACAAGATCGGCCCCATCGCTGCTTGGCCACCGAATCCCGAAAGGTCACACAGTGGCGACTCAAAGTCGCTCCATAGCATGCATAGAAGTTGAAGCAGCAGGAATATAAAGAGTGCGCCTCGAGGCGAGGAGCGCCTGCCGTGGTGGCGTCCGCACGAAGCGTATGAAGGTCCATGACCATCAAAGCACGGCAATGCCGTCGATGAAGTCATTGATGCTTGCAGAGACTGCGACCGTTGATGGCAAGTTGCTTTTCCTGTGCACAGTGTCAGAGACGATTTGGGCTTATATGATGCACCTAAACGCGTCACGTGCGTCAGGGACGCTCCATTCACATCGGCGCCTTGTCGTACAATACGCAGCGTCTCTATGGTCGTTGTGGTGACGGTGTCCCTCCCTGAAGAACAGCTCATCACCGGTTCGGTCTCAGTCACATGATGCTGACAAAGTGATTGCTGGAGGCGATCGCGCAGCGTCAACAGCACAATCGGCTGCCAATGACTCATTTGCAAGCAGATAGAGAATGAGAATGACGAGGGAAGGGTGACGCGCCGAATCTCTCTCTCTCTCTGCAGACTGTGCTGTTGCGGTCGGTGGAAGCGAGAACGAACGCAAAACGCTTTGGTCGGCAAAGGACAGCGTATATAACACGGGGTGAAGGTGTGTGGGTGTGGGCCTACCAAAGACACTACCGTATCTCACCTCCTACTTCGATTTCCTCGCTAGCGCAATCACGCTCGCAGATGACGATAAAAGCGATTAGTGCAAACACAAATCCCTCCAAAAAAGAGGTTTAATACAAATAAGGCCTGAGTCAAAGTAAATGAGCGAAGAAAACAAAAAAAAGTAAACAAAAAAGGCGTGGCTCGCTGTGATCAATCGCCAAAAATCAAATCGCGGACAATGGGAAATTGACTGGCCTCCTCCCTTCTTGTCGCGCTCAGCCCCCCAGGGGGTGCCCACCAGACCCTCACAGCAAACGTCCACTCGACTCCTCGTCACCCGCCTCTCAGCGACTTTTCCCCTTCTCTCCACCGCTCCAAGAGAAGGGAACGGCTGTAGAGACTCCACGGAAGGAAAGCAAGCAGAGGGGCGGCCGCTAAAAAAAAAAGAGCGCACACAAAGGAGGATGGCAATGTCAGGCAGAGACTACTTTTTCCCTGATTCATGCACGCCAAAGGGGATATGGGCGTGGGTGCGTGTAAAGCGCTCGGCAGTGATGAGGATAATAATACCTTCTCGTGAGCACCTTTTCCGCTTGCTGTGCAACTACACGTAATCGCCTACTTATGTTGCCTCAAACACAGGGGGCAATTGAGGCAATCTCTACAGCACGAAGGAGCTGACCCAAGCAGTAGCAGCAGGAAGGAACGAGTTGACGAGATGGAAGAAGAGGCGAGGAAACGAGACTCGAAGAGGGCGCGCGAGCATCCAAAAAGAGTCTATCAAGGGAGAGGTAAGTTGGTGACAGTCGCTCAGTCTCGTAGATAGCGAGAAGAAGTGACTTGCGCAGCGCGAAAGACGGTACAGGGAAGGAGGCGCACAATCCACAGCAAGGAAGAGTGAAAGAAGAGGCTAAATTCCGCTGTAGGTACGGTACGGAGCGGAAGGGCTGAGAGGCGGGGAAAGAGCCTTAAAGAATGAAACGACAAGAGGCAACCGAAGCGGTGCGCGTTTAGACGAAAAGAGGCTGGCAATGCAAGCAAATGAGAGGGAAACAATGGAGCCTCAGCAAACAGTGCAAATAAGTGGGGAGGGTAAAGCAACAGCAACAACAACAAACATAAACTGAAAGGGAAAGACACGCCCACGTCGTGCTCCTCAGCCTCTTCTGCGTTGCTGCTGCTGCTGGTGGTGTTTATTTACTTATTTTTTTTTGGTGTTGCGACTGCCTTGTTAGCGGGTGCTTTTCTTTTGCTGCTCTTCTTCTCACACCCCTCGAGCATCTGTCTTGGCGCGTGTGCACGTGTGTGTGTGTGTGTGTGTGTGTGTGTGTGCGTGTGCGTGTGCGTGTGTGTGTGCTGCACAGGCCCTCTTTTCTTTTTCTTCTTCTTCTGAAATAAAGAAAGAAAAATAAGAGTCAAGGAATCGAGAACGGACTGGGCAGGCGCAGTACACCAGCACACAAGGAGAGGGGGGAAGGGAGATGGAGAGGGGGGGGAAGGGAGAAAGGGCAAACACGAAGGAAGAAGCAGAGGAACAACGGCGTCGACGAAGCGAAGAAACGATACAAGAAAAGAGAGAGCAAGACAAAACACGTCCGCACACCGCGCACGAAAACGCCTAAGGCGGGCGTGTTGTTGTTGATAATGATGTGAAGAGGGCAAGAGAGGTGAAAAGGAAAGAGGAGGGGGGCACCTGGCAAGAGAAGAAAAGAAGCGGTGTCGACGGCGGCGTGGAGTGTAGTACGAGCAAGTAGAAAGGGGAAAAAAAAACAGTGAGCAAAATAGCAGAGTGAGATGACAGTATTTCCCTTGTATTGCTTTTTTCGTCAGCTTTGGATGTAGTGGGCTAAAGCACTGTCGGCGACACAGATAATACGTCTTTGGTATATATATATATATATATACGTATGTGGGCGTGTAGGTGTGTAGGTGCGTGTTCAACTATAGCGTGTGTGTCTTCTTCTTTGTCTAAGGGTTACTTTGCATTTGTGTGTGTGGGTGTGTGGGTGTGGGTGTGGTGCATGTTGACTCGCACGAACGCGGGTAGGGAAAGTGATTGAGAAGTCGCAAGAGAGGGACAGAGGGGAGAGGGGAGGTGGAGTGAGGATAACGTGGTGCAGCCCAAAGACACGCCGAAACAGAAGACGCAGAGTGAAGGGCGAGAGGGTCCTCAGGCAGACAGTTCAGAGGTCCATGTGTCTCACCGCCTTCGGAGGAGGTCGCGAAAGAGGCAGAAGAAACCACGACGGTGACAAGGATGAATAAGGGGCCAATCGCCTCAATGGCAGTGAGCCGTCACCCGACTCTGTAGTGACGGGGACGAGCTACAAGCGTGGCGAAACGCGCCTTGGCCGCTCCTATGTTCGCATCCCCTCTCATTAACCGGTTTGCTGTCGCTCGCACCGCATCGCGCCAGACTGCTCCCACCCCGCAGTCTAATGGAAAAAGCGGAGTGGGAGTGCGAAACGGTTGGCCTGAAGACGACATTCAAAAGGGAGTCGATCGGTGTACGCGCATGTACAGAGGCGAACAAATCTCTGAGACGCATTGCTCGACTTGGGGTGCTTTTCTTATCATTTCAGATGAGAATGACTAACAGAACGAGAGGGATAGCAAAGCACCAGGAGATGATGAAGACTATGGAGATGAGGGGAGAGAGTGGGAAACCTGTTGCGCGCAGCACACGCTCATCCACAGACGCATAGGCACTCAAGAACACATGTATTAAGAGTGAGGAGGGGGGAGTGCCTGGGAAACGGAGTCAACAAGTTGTGCGCAGACACACCGATCAAGCTATACAAGCACACACACACACACTCTCTCTCTCTCACTCAAGCACAGGGAGAGGGTGAGAAGCGTTAAAGACGGAAGCACGAGAAGCAGGAAAACGAGAGGAGTACAGCAGCAACGCACGAGTGGAACGAAACACGCACAGAAAAGACGCAAATAACAGAGAAAAGAGAAGCAGCCACGCGACAAGCCACAAATTATAACAACACTATAGGAAACATACATGCACGCACACAAGCGCAGGCCTTCGCGCAACACAGGCGGCATCTGAAGAGAAAGACTCGCAACAGGGCCCACGTACAGACACGCATACAGACAACGAGAGATGAGAACACGACAGGCGAAAGAAGGGAACAGTAAAGGAGAAGCAGTGACAGTGACAAACAAAAAAGTGCGTCACAAGTCACGTCGCTACACAAAGTAGTGATGAGTATGAGTTATAAAGAAGGCCGCTCTTCGCCTTTTTTCTACTCAATGATGCTGCGGAGTAGCCGCTCAAATAGGTTGGAGCTGCGGCGGTGCTGCTGATTGGCACAACGAGCTTGCAGCTCCATAAGCTCTTGCGTGGTGCGCCATAGCGCCTCCTCGCGTATCATCTCCTTCTGTATCGTCCTCTCTGCGAGCTCCTGCAGTGCCGTCGTAGCGTTGCTCTCGCGCTCGCGTAGCTCCTTGTTGCGCAGCTCCGCTTGTCGAAGGACGGCGGCGCTCTGTTCACGCTCGGCATTGATCGCCTCGAGCAGCCGCTTCATCTTCTGCTTCTCGTCCTGCTCCCGCTGCAACTGCACCTCCAACTCGCGCTGCTTCGTTGCCTGGATGTCAAGCTGGCCCTTCTCCGCCTTGACGAGGTCTTGATAGCGTTCCGGTAGATGGCAGCACGGTTCGAGGCCCAGCGCCTCCATCTGATTGATGAGCCGCGCACTTAGCGTCGCCATGTACTGCAGCATCGCGTTCTTCTCGAGCAGCATCTCGTCCTTCATCTCCAGCTCCGTGTCCCGCTCCTTCAGCTGTTCCTCAAAGACCGTCTGTTCGGTGGTGGGTGAGTCCGTCGCCCCTGCCATCTGGTGCGACTGCATCACAAGTAGCGCCACGAGAAGCTTGCGGTTGTGCGTACGGAGCTGCCGTAGTAGCGCGCTGTACTCCTCGAGCGGTAGCCCCTCCACCGGCTGCGTGCCGCTCGACGACGCCTCGTGCGGTGTCTCGCCGGCGTCACGAAGAAGCGCCTTCAGCTCCTCTATGTACCTTTGATCCTTGTCGTATGCCGACACCGCTTTAGACAGCTGCGTTTCAAGCTGAGCGATCAGGTCATCCCGAACCTCGATCTCTTGCTCCTTGAAAAGAAGAACGAGTGCGGTGTCGGTGTTGCCAGCAGCCACAAGCGATTCCTCCGTCTGACAGTCGGCACTGGAGCTCTCCCGGAGCAAGGCGGAGGCGTCAAGGCGAGCGGGACAGCCCCTCGCATTGCCGGCGTGAGCAGACCCAGCCTCCTTATCCTCCGTACGGCACCCGGAAGTGCCTTGCACAGCAATGCCGTGAAGTGAAAGTGTACGCTCCAGCTGCTGAACGCGCTGCACGAGGGAAGCCCTCTCACGACTGCTGTCCGCCAGCTGGCAGTTCAGCTTTTGAATCATCTTTTTGTACGCCTTTTGCATGGCCTTTGCCTTTGGCCCCATCTTGTGCTCCCCGTCAGCGGCGTTGACAGGGTCGCCACGCCCCTGCCCGTGTGCGGCACTGTCGCACACGTCCGCCGCGCCCTCCTCCTCGTCCTCTGCAAGGATGCGCTTCAGAGCGTCGGGGCCGTCCAGCAAGCTGCGGCGTCGAGCCATAGAGTCGCGCACGCGCGCTTCGTTCAAGCGTCTCACCTCTGCCTGGAGCTCATCTCGCTGGCTGCGCAGTTCGTCAATGTCTGCCTGCATGAGCAAGCGCAGACTTTCAAGCTCTTCGGGGTCGACCAGCTCAGCCCGCTTCTCACGAAGCGCTTGCAGTTCCTCGTTTGACTCGCTGATTTCAACACCGACGTGAAGAAGCTTCTCGTGCAGCCGCTCCGCCTCCTGCTGCAACTTCGACACTTCCTCCATGCGATCGTGCGCCAACATTGAGGCGCGATCCAGCTGGGTGGACAGGTCCACTACCTTGTTGTAGTTGCGCTCCACCTCACTCTGTAGGCGGGCCTGCATCTCCTCCACCTGCGAGACGTCAAGGAAGGTCTCCGGAAAGTCGATGTCCGCCTGCACCGTGCCACCGAAAGAGCGCACCTGCGCAGTAAGAACGTCGATGGTGGCGTGTAGGCGGGCTGTGTCATTGGCACGTGAGGCGAGAATGGCGTCTTTCTCCGCGAGCTGCTGCAATGCGCGCACGAGATCCTCGTTCGTCCCCCCACGGGCGCTGTCGAGCTTCCGCTGGAACTCCTCGACCAAGCGCTCTCGTGCCAACTTCATCTCCATCAAGCTCTTCGCCTCTTGGCGCTTCTGCTCCTTGATGAACTGTGTGATCTCCTTCGATTGGATCTCGTCCTGGTACCCGATCTCCTCCTGCTGTTGGTCCTGCAGGTTCTCGATCTCTGCCTGGTAAACCTCCTTGAGGTTTCGGATCTGCTGCTCGCTCGCCCCTGATGCGGTCAGGTGCTGCAGCTCTGCGGTGAAGCGCCGCTCGAGGTCGCCGCGGTCGCGCTGATAGCGCTCGAGTAGTTCCTGCCGCTCCGCGTCGCGGCTTGCGATCTGTACCTCCAACGAGCTAATCCGCTCGTCCCGCTCATTCAGCAGACCCATGAGCTTCTTCGACAGCTTCACGTAGTCCACCGTAACAGACACCTTTGCCTCCACTTTGACGGCCATGGCTCGCAGACCAAACTGAAGCGTGTTGGTTGTTTCGTACAGGTGCTCGCTACTAGGGCCAACGGTGAGGATGATTGAGGTGCGACTGCGCCCGCCGATTGAGTCTTGCAGGATGCGTGTCAGCTTCGCATTGCGCCACGGAATATGCTTCGTGCCGGCGGAGAGGGAGCTGACGACGTGGCCAAGAGCTAGGAGAGATGCGTTGATTGTCTTGGCCTCATCCTTGCGTACCGGGTCGGCATTGGTGATGCCAGTCTTGCTAAAGCGCTCATACCCGGCGAGATCGATGAACGTGACCTTGCCGCGCAGTTTACCTTTGCTGATGTCCACCGTGTCCTCAGAGGTGATATAAATGATCATGGCGGTGTGTCCGCGGCTCGACTCTGCGTTCATGGCAGTTGACCCAACAACACGGCGCGCGTTGCCCTCGTTGTAGAAGCGCATGAAGTCCTTCGAGCTCGCCAGGGTGTGTGAGGTGCACCCTGCCAGTGACACCCCTTTCTCCTCCTCGTGGTGGATTTCCACGCGATCCCTGCCCTCGTGTACCATCAAGTCGCCAAGATTATCTCGATAGATCTGCACAAATTGCCCTGTCACCGTGTAGGTACGCGTCGGGTCGCTCACCTCGTTGGCTTGAATCGTCTTGAAGATGTACTTTGCTGCACGGGGGATGATGCCGAGGTGCTGAGGGTCGGTGTTGCACATAGTATAGGACTTCCCGGTGCCCGTCTGGCCGTAGCACATCAACGCAGAGCAGAAGCCCTTGAAAGCGTGGTCAATACACGGTACTGCGACGGATTCGAACACGTCTGCCTGCTCGGCGAGCGGGCCGAAGCTGCCGTCAAGGTCGTAGTGGCGCTCATCTTTCACGACGACGCGCTTGTCCTCCAGCGTGACGAGTGGGTGGCCGCCTTCCTTGTAATCCTTCTTGATGGTTGGGCGCAGTCGGCAGTACACCAGACACCGAGAAAGGGCCTGACCATCGTCGCTGCCTTCAACAGCGCTACCGTTGCCGCTGGGGCGCCCTTTAAAGGGCCCCTTGACCGGCTTCGTCGCCTTTGCCCTCGCGGCGTCCGACGCTATCGAAGGCGGAGAGGCTGCCGTTACTAAACCGCAGTTGTCCTCGTCAAGCGCATCCCCCGAGCGGAGACATGCATCCTCGTCCTCTATTGCCGATGCAGTGTCTACACTCAAATCTTCAGCGGAATTCATCAGATACTGTTATGGGAGGAAGAGGATTCAATCCTCTACAAGGGTGAAGGAAAAAAACTGCGTAATGCTTCGCAGCTGTCCAGGACGTTGACACTTGTGTTCAGTGACGGAGCGGAGGTCGACACTACCCAAGACACACAAAGCGAACGACTGTGCAGCCCAAGAGAGCAGTACCTCCGCTCAAGAGAAGGAAGGAAGGAAAGAAGAAAAAGAGCTCTTACAGAGGGCGGTGCGGAGAGGAGGGGATGAAGACGCTGTCAGTAAGGTGCGGTACTGCCTTCCTCCTCCGCGCGTATGAGGGTGTGGAGGCCAAATGGTAAGCAAAGAGTGCTGCTTTTTGTTTTTCTTCTGCGACTGGGGGGTGCGAAACAGAGCGCCTGGGGCCCTTTGCTGGCGCAAAAGGAGAGTCAGCCCGCAGTGGTCAAAAAGCGTTCAAGAACGACTCCACGCGCGGCGCCAACGCGTCCCTGCGTACGACTCTCGCTCCTTCCCTTTCTTTTCTCTCTCTCTCCCCCTCGACAGGCCTGGAGCGTGGGGGCCCTCACCCTGTGTGAATGTATACGGACTGTGGGGGAGGAGTGGGGAAGACGAGGTGCGTAAATTGGGTGAAAGGTGCCTCTCGTGTTGTTGTTGCTGTTTGCCCTCGCTGTTCCTGAGGTCTCTCATCTATATGGGCCCCCAGCAAGGCGATGGTGAGATGAGTGGCAGCCGTGTTGGTGACCCACTCCTACTAGCAAACAGGCACACAGACTGGAATACGAGACTGCACAAACGCTCGGCGACAGCAAACGCTCAGAAAAAGGAGAACAAAGGGGAGGGGGCAGTATGGTAGACGGTGAGGGAGAAGGGAAGAGAAGAGCAGTTGTGCAAAGCTGGCTTCACTTTTCTCGCGAGTGCGGGCAACACGCCGTCATGGAGTTTCTTCGCTGAGATGCTATGAATACCGTGGGGAAGAGGAGGCCTGCCAGCTGACCTTGTGTTGCCACAAGGCAATATGTCCTCTCCAAAGGAAAAGAAAAAAAGAGGAATGCAGTGATCTTTACGAGTGACGAGGGGATGCACCGGCGCACATACATGTGCACCCATTGTGAGCCAATTCGTGTCTAGGCAACATCTCTCGAGCACTCTTTTTTTTTTGGGGGGGGTCGTGTTGGTCGCAGCGATGCTCAAGTTTAAGATGGATCGTTTCGAATTGTGTGTGCGTGTGCGTATCGGTCTGTGCGGTGATGTAGCGATGAACAAAAGGGCTCGAAAGAAGCGAGTGATGTCTTCGATAGTCGTCCTGAGAAGGTGACGCGCCTGTCGTGGCGAAGCGGGTCTCGGTAAATGGACTCGGTGGGTACACCTCCTCACTACTCACAGCACGCAACCTCTCCATTATAAGACACCACAGAGCTCCGTGCTGGAAGGAGGGGGGTGGCACCGAACTACCCCACCCTCTCTCACGGGCACCCATCAGCAGCTGGCGAGTCGCTTGCATTGACCGGCGTGCAATTTGAGTTGTCGCCATCGCTGCCCTCATCACCATCGTCCCTCTCCTCATCTGATCCGGCCTCGCCCACTCGCCGGCGCTTTCGCCGTCCCTTCATCACTTGTCGGGTGCGGCGCGTCGGCAGTGCGTTGTCAATCGCCTGTGCCCAGTCTGGGGTCCCTGCGGCGCGCAGATGCTCATATTGGATGAGCACCTCTACTACGTGATTGATCGTCAGCACTTTGCACCGGTTGCCGAGCACCACACTCTCCCTGATGGGCAGTCGAGCCGTGCGCACGCCATGGCGTTGCGCGGAGGCATAGCTCAGCCCCTTGTGCGCGTTATGGTCTACGAAGGCACCAACAATGTATGCTGTGCCGGGATCAATGCTGGTGAGGGCATCTGGTGCGTCAGCGGTGAGGAAAACCACCTGATTCGGCTCGAAGAGCACACTCCAGTGCTGCGCCTGCGTGACAACAGGTGGGAATCGGCGAAAGCCCTCAAAGTTTTCGAGAGTCTGCAGCACCGCAGCCTGGGCAGTGACGTCGTGCTCGGTGTCACTGGCCTCCTTGCCCATCAGCGACGTAATGATGGGGCGAAAGGGGAAGCCGGCAGTGCGCAGGGCGCTGTAGCTGAACTTCACCTGCGATACGGTGCTCTTTGTGTTTGCCACCGTCATACACCACGCAAAGCTGAGGTCGAACACAATCGCCGGCACATGAGGATTGGCAAGCTGGGCCTCGCACCGACTCACCAGGGCTGCCTCCGCCTGCCGACGTCTCTCGTGTAGCAGTGTCGCCTCAGTGCGGCGAGCTTCCTTCTCCTCCTCTGACAGGTGCTCCCATAGCTCCTGCTGCGCCTTTTGCCGGTCAGCGGCGACGGCTTTCCTGCGCTCCCTCTTCTTTAACTTCTTCTGCCTCCAAAATCTACGTTTCTCGTCCTCTGTCCACAGCTTGCGCTGACGGCGGGGTTCTGCAAGCGTGCTGTGTGAAGCCTCAGTAACACCATCACGAGCGTCGTGTGCGTTGGGGATGTGGGCATCGATGTCAGAGGTCAGCGAGGAAGACGACACGCAAGGCATCGCTGGAGAGGTAGCCGCTGCCGCTGCTGCCCGTGACATCACCTCAGACTTTGAAGCAAAACGACTGAATAAAGCGGCCCCTCCGTCGTAGCTCACTTCGGTTTTCTTGGGTCTCAATCCCACGCACGTGTGTGCACCAGTGCTGCAGCAAGTCGAGAGTCGCGATAGCGCGGGGGAGAGAGAACGACAACCGCCGTGCCAACCGTGTCACTCGCTGCAGATGAGGGGTCAAAAGCAAAGAGATCAGAAAAGGGAGGAGAAGGAGGCGAAGTGATTGAGAGAGCGCAAAATAAACTAAACGCACACCAAACGCGTCAGTGAATGCGTGTCATTTTACGTACGAGAGTGTTCACTCGCCGCTACTCGTGTGTGAGGGGCACCAGTGGGAACGTAAAAACGCACACCATTATAATCCCCACAGAGGCAGACGCATCATGTAGCCCAGGTAGGAGGGCGGCAAAGAAAAAAGAGGCAGCAATTCGGTTCTCCATCGCACGTCCAAGACACGCGCCCACATGGCAGCAGCTCTCGCACGCGTTGCATTCCTTTCTTTCATCTTGCGCTGGAGTCGCTTTCCACTTTAGGGGACAGCAAAACATTTAATGGCGCGCGCCGCACATATGCACAAACCTGCGGTGGCCGCCGCGTCACGGCATTAAACACAAAGGCGACGCGAGGACTCGTTGATGCGGCATAAACAACGACGCAAAACAAAGGAATAAGAAGGAAGGAAGGCACTTTGGCGCCAGCAAATGTGGCAGTCGGAGTCGCAACCAAAACAGAGGAGAACACCAAAGAAAAAGGATGCGAAGAACTCAAATTTGGCATACGCGTTAACGGTCAAATGTGGCGCGCCATTGAAGTCACAAAGCAGTAAAATACAGAAATTCGCTGAGGAAGTAATTCCAACACCTACGCGAAAAGAGGAGCTGATTGATGCACACCACCCTGTAAGCCCTCTCCCCTGCCTTTTCCACAGGCGCCTCCTTTTGACCCTCGTCTTGGCCAGTGACGTACGCGCAGGCACTGTGTCACACAACCGCAAACGACTCTCATAAGTAGGTCTGTTGCGTCCAAAGCGGCGGATGAAAAATCTTATTTTTCTTTTTACTATTTTCAGCTTGTCAATTCACTCATACACAGTGGTTCAAACGCCCACTCCAGTCCGGCCTGTCAGAGGCCCATCGCGGGGCGCGAGGCAGTCGTACACACGCGCTACAGCAGTGCGCCGACGCAGCCATCTCAGCACGGCCCCGGCCCCGAACTCTGCCCACCCGCCCCCGCCTCGCCGGCCGCCTCACAGCCGCGCCCGTTATCCAGGCGGCCACCCGGTGCCTCCCTCGCAGCGGCTCAGTCCCCCACCCCACCCCAGTGGGCAGTGAGGCACAGGGGGAGGGATACGCTCGAGCCACGCTCACACGGTGCCCCTCGCATGGGTGCCCCCCAAGCGTGTTCGCTGCCGCAGGTCTCTTCGACGCATCGCCATCCACGACCTGCCCACCGGCATCAGCAGCGGTGAAGCTCTCTGCCCTTCCCCCACCCACCCCCACGGACTAGGTGCCTGACCCTGTCACCACCAGAGGTGGCCCGGCATCCAGCAGGGATAGGGGCTGCGTGGCCTCCTCAGAGACAGTGGGGCACTGGACCCTGGCATACCTCGCAGAGGTATGCCCCCTGACAGCAGGGACGGCGAAGATACACAAAAGGAGACAAAAAAGCGAAGGAGAACACACGGCACACACAGCGCCCAGGAGGCAGCAGTGAGAGAAACAGAAATGTGGTGTGGGTAGAGAGGAAAGAGGAGCTCCGCACACATCATCATACACACCCGTGACCATGCCTTCTGGGGGGAGAGATCGCCGCTTCAAATCACGTGCCACCATCACCTAATGCTTCTGGAGAGGCCATAGGTATCCTTCCGTCATGACTGCCTACCGCCTGTCTCTCTTGGAGCCTATCTGCCTCGTCATTTCTCAGATGCTGGTGTACTGTATGTTCGGACGGATGCATGTGGTGCCAGGGAGGTGAGCACCGAGGTTCGATGGTATCGTGATGATCGCCCGCCCGTGCACGCCGACGGCCTCCGCAGCCTTCACCATCGCCTCAGCTACCATCTCGGCCTTGCGCTCACCCTCCGGCTGGGAGAGGAAATCACCGTGGCGGCCAGGAACCATAGCGCACACACTCGGACCCGCGCCAGAGAGAAAGGAGTACACAGCACCGGCCTCTCGCGCGGCCTTGGCGCACGCATTGTAGTGCGGATACAGCTTACTAGAGCGCTGCTGCTCGTGAAGGCAGTCGCTGGCGTCCTTGAGCATCCGCAGGTCTCCGGTCGAGAGGGCCAGGGTCAAGATGGCTGTGCTGGAAATATTGTGGACAGCGTCGCGGAGGGACACTGTGGTTGGCACCAAATCACGGGTGACGTGGGTGCTGACCTTCATGAGCCTATGCGGTACGAAGAGCACAATGGCGAGGTTTGGCGGAGTAGGGACGTGGTACGTCATTAAGCTCTCCTCATCCTTCTTGTAGACAAGCTGAATGCCGCCGTAGATGGCTGGGGCAGCGTTGTCGGAGTGCCCCTCGATCTTCGAGATGGCGAGGAGCAGCGCCTCGCTATTTTGTGTCTCCATCGTGAGACCGCAGAGCGTCATGCCCGCCACGAACCCCGCCACCGCAGCTGCGGAGGAGGAGCCGCAGCCGCACCTGTATGGAACGTTGTTGTGCATGATGAACTTTAGTGGCGGCATACTCTTGTGCGCGTACTCCTCGAACGCGATTCGGCAGGTCTGCACTACCATGTTGTCCTCGCCGGTGCTGATGTGCTCGTGGCCCTCGCCGGTCACCGTCATGGAGAAGGTTTCAGCCAACTCTACCGTCAGTTCCATGAAGATGGAGAGCGCCATGCCGAAAGTGTCGTAGGCGGGCCCGATGTTTGCCGTCGTCGCCGGAACACGAACGGCGACTTTCCTGGGGAGCGGCGTAGCGACTCCGTTAGACATTGCTGCGGTAACGACGTGCTGATTGTGGGGTTTTTTGCCGCGTGGAGAGAGGGTGGATACAGTCAATCAAGGCGTTGGGTGACAAGCTTGGGGCTACAGTGTGTGCGCGTATGTCAGTCAGTGTGTCTGAGACAGAGAAGCGAGGTGGAAACAAACCAGCAACAAGCGCGAAAAGGAAAAAAATGGTGCAAGTTTGAAGCACCATCGCCCATCCCCGAGTATAGCGTTGCGAGTACGATGGTGAGGGATTCAAAGAAGATGCAAGGGAAAGAGAAGGACGTGGTTGAGGGGAAACGGAAGCGAGACCTCAGCAGACCGGTGAATGAAGAAGCAGAAAAGGCGAGCGAGGGGAGAAGAGCAGCGGTGAAACCACCTGGGGGGGGGGGCAATGATGAAGGGCTTTCCCTCCCTCCCGCCTACCTCGGCTGTTTTCACGTCAGCCTCTTGCTTTGCTTGCCGTCGCTGTTCTCCACCCAAGACGGCGAGTCGTAGAAAGCGCCGCAGATGCCATGCCCCTTGGAAATCTCTCCGTTCTGATGAAAGGAGCGTCTGGTGGTGGGCAGTCTGAAACTCACAAACACATACACGAACACAAACGCCGCTTTCAGGAGCTGTGAGCAGGAGAGCATCAGCGCATCGGTGCGCGCTTGCAGCTGAGTCCCTTTTCTTTTGCAAAGGTTTATAGTTCGGCTTGCTTCATAACTTTAGTTACACTTTACTTCCCGACAGCGTATCCCAGGGCCAACCCACACACACACATACACACACGAATAGATATATATCTATATATATATCTATATATATATATATATATATCTATCAATATATGTCAGGCAGGCACACGCATGCACGTATCGTCACGTACAGAGAGTCCTACATGCGTGCTTGGCGCAGACAAAGTTCACTACGATCCACGTCTCGCCTTTTCACGCACAAAATAAAGAAGGAGTGCACAAAGCAACCAAGAAGAAACAACGGAGTTTCCCGTCTTCTTGTCATCTGCCCGTGTTAGTTTCCTCCCTTCCGACTCACCGAAAGGAACAGCAACGCAAAAAATGCATGCAGACACTGATATCGTTAGCACCCTCTCTCTGTCATCCCTCTCGCACCTCGTAACTCGACGCTCTAAAATACAGCATCGATTTGCTGAAATCTCTTCTCTCTAATGTGTCGGCACATTTTGTTATGTGTGTGTGGGTGTGGGTGGATGGGTGCGTGCGTGTGTGTGTCTTCTCAGTTATTGACTTCATTGTCTTTCTCTCTTTTTTCCCCTAAGCCTTTCTTCTCTCGTTGTCTCTTGAACATTAAAAGAGTGGGAGGAGCACGAGATACAGAAAAGACCGAGAGGCCAAGCGCAGAAGCTTTGGCGGAGCATACGCACCGGTTGGAGCGAACCCTGAAAGCCTTCTCTCTTCATCTCACCTTTTCCTTGTACTTCGCTTCGTCTTCTTTGAGTCACGGTTTTTTCACCCTTTGGTTCGCATCAGACAAAGAACGAACATGTCCGGCAGTGGTACACCCCTACACCCACACACAGAGCCTGATGTAGGCGTTCGCCTCTTCTGCGTCTGCTGTGCTCCTCGGCCGCTTTGGGTTTGACTCAAATGGGTACCGTGCAACTTCGTGCAGAGTAGAAACAACAGCAACAACAACGGGGAACGCGATGTCGAGGTAAAACAACCAAAAAGGGCAAGGGCTGACAGTGCATGAAAGCGGAGCGGGAGAGAGGGGGGAGGGACCTGCGAAAGACGCAAAGGAGGGAAAAGAGGGACACACCAAACGAAACGGCTCTGGGCGACTTTCGTTTCCCATTTGATTTTACGCTTCGCTTGGCAGGGCTGGGCGGAGGGCAGGACAGGACAAGAGAACGGGTGAGGAAGGAACGTGGAAAGGGGGGAAGTAGGTCAATACTGGCATCCGTACTGAGTGAAAAACGGAGAAGAGTGGGGTGAAATATGAAAGAAAGGAAAAGGAAGGAGCCCGATAAACACGAAGGGCTTGATCGTCGCAACAACCTTTCATCGCCACATGACGCACACGCACACACACTAGAGAACCCGCTTTACTCGCTCTTTCCTCCTCTCTACCGAACACACGCACACTTGAGTGTAGAGTCGTATGATGTCGAGAGGAGTGCAGAGGAGGAAAAGTGATGGATACAGCGCGTAAGGGTTCACTCATCTTTGTGCTTCTCGCTCTCTCTCTCTGGGGGTGTGTATCGTGATAGAGTTCAGTTATCCGCGGCAGATGGGCGGATTTGGGGGATTCGGTGGGCATCCACAGGGAGCGAGGAGAGCGAGAGAGAAAGAGGGTGGCCAGGGGTTTTCTCGCGCTTATCATCACTCTTTTCTTGCGTGTCGCGGCGGAGAAACAAAAGAGGTGGAATGAGGGCGTGAGGGAGAAGACACTGCCGCGAGAGAGAACAGGGATGAGGGGAAACACGAATCACATTTCTACAAGAGCAGCTGCCTAGCCACCGCCAGTCTCGTTACTCGCGGGCGCGCTGGCGGAAGACGCTCATCTTCACCTTGGAGGCACCAATCACGAGCTGCGTTTTGACGAGCTCATCAAAGACGTTGACTTTCTCCGCAAAGTCCATAAAGACATGGCCCTTGGCTGAGTTGTTGCGCAGGGACACAAGGTGCGCAGACATTGGCCCGAGGGCGGCGCGGATCTCCTCGTCCGTTACGGAGCCGGTCGTGTTGAACATGAGGCGATCACCCACGGTCTCTGAGGCCTTGCGCTCACGAGGCGGCGGGCGTTTCGACGCCGGCGTCGTCGCAGCCGGAGCGGAAGGCTCGGGAGTCGGTTTCTTACCACCCTCGTGGGCTACCACGCGCACCGGCTTGTGTTCAGCAATCTTCACCGGGGCGCGGCTCACCAGGCTAGCCCAGCTCTTCGGCTTGCTGCTCACTGGGGCCGATGCGGGCTTCGCCTCCCCGGCCTCCAACTCCGCAGGAGTCGCGGCCGACGCAGGCTCCTCGGTCACCTCTGGTTTCGGTTCCTGCGCAGCCGGAACCGCATCAGGCTCCGGCGTGGCCGGCTTCGACTTCTTGGCCGCCTCCGGCTGCTCCGCGAGTGCCGAAGTCGGCTCAGGCACCGGCCGCTCCGGGGCGACGGCGCCGATACGGGCAATCACCTGGTGTCGAACATAGTAGCCGTCTATGCCGTACGTGTCCTGGAAGGACTCCAACGTCGTGACGATGTGGTAATACTGCTGCATTTCCCCGAAGGCAGTCATCGTCATGAACACGTTCACGCCACCGTAGAGAGGCGCGGCATTGACGCTATCGACGCGCAGGCGGCTGCCCTGTAGGGAGACGACCCACTTCTGCACGGCGATCGGCACATAGTCGTCGCACACCTCAGAAATGCCGAGCTCGAAGTCGTTGACAGTGAGCGTGGCGTGGCGGCCGTAGAGGTCAGCAATGTTCGCGGTGTTCTTCGCCACACGCTCGACGAAGTCGACAGTGAAGGCGTTCGCAACTTGCTGAGCGGCAGCCATCTTTGTGTGTGTGTGTGGGTGGGTGGGTGGGTGGGTGGGTGTGTCTTCTTAGGCCTCGCACAGTATTGTGAAGAGAGACCGGGAGGTTCTCTTGATAGGACGGCGCGCGAGTGAGGAGCGCGCACGCGAAAAGGGGATGAACCAAAAGGAGGAAAGGCGTGGGGGCTTTAGTTAGAAGAAACACGCAGTCGAGAGCGGGGGAGAGGGAGAGAGCGGGTTCTTCTCAGTGCAGCAGGGTTTGTGTGTATACATACACGTGAGGAAAGTAAAGGAAAATGTTTGATGGCACGGAAGGGGGGGTGGAAGAGGTTGAAAGAGTGAAACGTGAAAACGAGTAACGGGACAGCCGTAGAGACGCGCGATGCCGAAAGCAGCGCAAGGGGGAGGGTAGTAGCAGCGCAACATGTCCACGGGCCGCACCTTGTCAAGGAAACCCGCACAGTGGCGCGCAATCACAAGACGAACTTGGAATAGGGAGGAACATCGCACATTGCGTCGCCGGTTGAGATCGAGCAACGCCATAAGCTTCTCGACTGAGCGAATAGAGAATATTCGAGGCGTCCAGGAAAGGGGAAGAAAGTAAAGGTGGTATCATCCAGTGCGCTTAGCATGCGAGAAAACATAAGAGTAAGCGTTAGATTCTGAAGATGTGTACCTCTCTCGCTCTCAAGGTGCTTGCCTCAGCTGTGACAATGACCTCGCTCATCCCCCCCTCCTCATCAGCTTTGCCTCAGCGCCATCAAACGACACGCCAGGGCGGCTTTCGTTCTCCTGTCCTCCTACAGAGTCTGCAGTGCTCCTGCAAGAGAAAAAAGTCGTCTGCGAGATGGGGAAAGAGGGGAGGAGGGGGCAGCGAGAAGAATCTGGCAATGAATCAGGACCCAGCACGCACCTTCTCTTTAACCACGGCACACCCACACCCTTTCAACCGGAATAATGGGCGTCACGACAGCCAGCAAGCGACTCACATAGTGGGAGCTGCGGCGTCCATATTCAGTACAGCGGTGGAGACGCCCAAATTACGTAGCACGGCCGTGCACAGCGCCACACTTCGCGAGTCCACGGTTGAGTTACTTGACCGTAGCAGGTGTACAGCCCGCCTCATCGCGGCAGCGTCAGCGGATACGGCCAGCTCCCGCAGGAGGCGCGCTCCGTGCTTTACATCGACACACGACCTGTGTGCCACGTTCAACTCCGCGATACGGAAAGCAGTACCGATGTCTCGGGCGTTGAGTGCGACGGCCATGGCCGCCTGCAGCCAAGCAGCATCCACAGTGATGCCGGCATCCTCCATCTCGCGCTGCAGTGACGGTAGCCGCAAAGCTCCGTCCACCGGCGCAGTTGCAGCGTATACTTCCAGTAGAAGCGCGTAAGTGGTGCTGGTGGGCGCGGTCTCGTAACGCGGGTAGAGGCAAAGCACCTGCTCTGCGCGCGTCGCACCGCCAGCGAGTTCGCACGCGGCCAGAAGCAAGTCGAGTGTAACGGAGGTAACCGGAACCGGTTCGCGCTCCCCTGCGCCCTCAGCAGCCGTCTTTTCCGCTACAAGCACCATGGCAGGATCCTCGACATGGGTTGCGGCGACAAGTGGGGTGAGAGCAGCGACCACGTTTCGCACGGGGTCTGTGGACAAGAGCGACAGGCGACGGGACTGCAGGAAGAGCTTCGGTCGCTCACCAGGTCGATTGTAAGGCGCCGGTACTTCGCTTTCCAACACCCGCAGGGCGGAGCGCACCCGCCCCGCTTTGGTGAGCGCCTCTACGTAGAGCAGTGCGGCTACGGGTTCGTTTTCCTTCGCCACAAGTCCAAACCGGCGGTACGTGTTGATGTAGGAGCGCATGTACGTAGCGGCGTCCGCATCGCCGTGTTTGGCGCACTTGGCCAGCAGACGGAACACCGTAATCTCGCTGCTCAGCACCGGCTCTCGCACGGCTGTCATTGCTGCACTGGGGGAGAAAGACGAGGAGGAGCCAGCGGCCTCCACGCTAGCGGCTGCCTCAGGCGACGAAGATGGCTGTCGTTCCCGTGCCTGCAACAGCTCTAACACTTTCACCACTGAGGATGGCAGCGTCGACATGTTCATCGCACTAAGGAGAAGGTACGGTAGCACAATCGACGGTGTTACACGCTCCGGCGCAGCACGGTGTAGCAGCTCAAAACTCTCCTGAATGACAGCAGTATCGTAGTGTAGCCGTAGCAGCGTTTGGAAGCAGTGTTGCAGGCGCAGCGGGAGAAGCGGGTAGCGTGCAACGGCGCCGGTCTCGGTGATGATTTCGACTTCCTCACGAATCCCGGGCCACCATGCCACACAACTTTCGTGACCGAGACGCAGATACAGAAGAAATATTGACAATTTGGTCACCACATCTGGCATGACACCCTTTGCACGCTGTAGCTCGACAAGGTTCTCCACCTCATACTCGTTGAAGGTGTCGGTCATGCTAATGGCGAGCAGAAAAACGTTAAACAGCTCCACGGACGGGGTGCGATTCTCCAGCTCCAGCAAACACTGCGTGAAGAGGAAGCGCATCTCCTCCAGCTTTTGGAGGTCGCAGAGTACCTTGAGCAGCAACACCGTCATCGGTTCCACATCCTCCACCCGACCGCAAAACGCTGTGAGTGGCTTCCCCGACATGAAAGGCGGTGCAGCGGCGGCAGCGTCACCAACGGTTGTGCGAGAAGGCTCTGCACACACGGAAGGCGCCTGCGCACGCTGCGTCTCCTCCTGCTGATACGATCGGTAGAAACGCTGAAACTGTTTGAACACTTCCGCAGCGGCGAGAAGACCACGCCCGTCGTGCTCCACGGCCTTCAACACAATTTGGTATGGTGTGAAGCCGGGACGACCCGCCGTATGCGACGACAGCCAGAGAGACACGCGACGCATCTGCACCACCGCCACCACCCCCGTCCTCCAGAAAAAAGCCGCTGCACGTCTGTGTGGGTGGGGGTTGGTCGACAGCAAAGTTTGTCTGTACACTGATGACGGTGTTTGTACATGGAAGTACACACGGAAGGATAAGCAAGAGGGAAAACAGAGAAGCCATGAAGACAAAAAGAGGAAGCCACACCTACCGGTAACACATCCACAGAGAGGGGCAAGGAATGAGGTCCCCTACCTTTCCGCGCGCCATCGTTGCTGTCATGCGACACATGGTTCATGCCTCCACAGCGGAGCATTTACCATCGCCGGCTTTGGATCCGCTTTGCAGACTCTGGGACAGCTCTCCATCAGCATCGCCGACGAGTAGACGTACGTCTCATTCTTGACGAGGGTGAGGTAAGAGAAGCCAGTTGCAGCACACCTATCCCTCTTCTTTTTTTTTTCAAGATTCGAGCACACGCTGCGAATGCCGACCACCGTACCGTAGCATCGGTGTGCCGCACCCGCCCTCGTGGGACGCCGAGAACCCGCAGTCCACCCTCTGGTGCGGTTGTAGATTCTTGGTGTCGCCGTAGAGGACCGGGCTGGCGCGGTACTGAAGACACTCACTGTCATAAACAGATTTAAAGCAGCTCACTGCAAAGCATGTCGACAATTTAACAAACACTGACACCGCCATTCCTGTCAAAGGCGTGCGGGTTTAGGTGAGAGTGAAGTGCCCCTGCCGCCACATAGGTATCGCAACGTCTTGCTTGCCGCCACGTGTGCGGCAGGTCATCCAGATACGCACCCTGTGACAGGGACGGAAATAGATGACGCCGGCAGTGAGCCCTCCTTCCCAGGCCGTAATACCGTCCTGAGAGTCTCCGTATCCAAAAATGCGAGAGCTGTACGCGCTGTCGACCAACGCTGACATGATACATCACATCCAGACAAAATAGGCTGAGGTCAGAGGAGAAAAAGCGATCAGCGAACAAGGTGCGGGGAGAACTACACCGCTCAGCCCCAAAGCGCGGGTGTGCGAAGTACGCAGCATCTCCTACATCCGAACTTGTGGGCTGATGGATAACAGACGCTTGATTCGTGGTAAGAGCACCCCACATCACACCATCGAGACTTCCAGACTCCCTCGTGAAGAATCGCCACACCACTTGCTGCAATGCAGTCGCTCGAAGCGACACAGGAAGAAGCACCGCACACAGACAGAGCACAGGGCCTCAGAGGGCCCTACCCTGAGGCTGGCTGCTTCCCTCCTCGAGCTCATCCGGCGCGCACCCTCACCATCCCCTGTTACTCACACAATAGACGCCACCGCCGCCCTCGAACAGGATGCTGCCTGTGACGCTTGGACTGAGACATGGAGTCCACCCAGGTCTTTCTGGCCCCGACCGCGCAACACACATCTGAAGGAAGCACAACCAAGAACAAGAGAACGCTGGGACCATGGCCCGATTTAACAGCACGATAACTCTTCCTTGACAGCTCGGATTTAACTACAGTGTAACAGAGATGCATAGATGAACGGCGGCTCCATGCAGCTGCATTCGCTTACCGGTACGTATCGAAGTTACACGCTCAGAACGAAAAAAAAAAGATCTCCCGCACTTCCACTTGTCTGTGCCGGTGCCTTTAGTCCAGTACCGGCACTGCAGCATGTCGCCTTTTAATGCGCAAACGTCCAGCAAACGAGCGTGACGCTACACGACCGCTACACCGCTGCACCAGGTCAGACATGAGGATCGTACATTCACACGCAACGAGAGGAGGAAAACAATCGCACTTCATTCCGTGCGTGTCACGTCTGTGTTGATAGTGCTCACAGAAATTTCACTTCATGACCTAACAACAACGTCATAGAAGAACGGTTGAACTCCTCTCCAGTCCGGCCTGTCAGAGGCCCATCGCGGGGCGCGAGGCAGTCGTACACACGCGCTACAGCAGTGCGCCGACGCAGCCATCTCAGCACGGCCCCGGCCCCGAACTCTGCCCACCCGCCCCCGCCTCGCCGGCCGCCTCACAGCCGCGCCCGTTATCCAGGCGGCCACCCGGTGCCTCCCTCGCAGCGGCTCAGTCCCCCACCCCACCCCAGTGGGCAGTGAGGCACGGGGGGAGGGATACGCTCGAGCCACGCTCACACGGTGCCCCTCGCATGGGTGCCCCCCAAGCGTGTTCGCTGCCGCAGGTCTCTTCGACGCATCGCCATCCACGACCTGCCCACCGGCATCAGCAGCGGTGAAGCTCTCTGCCCTTCCCCCACCCACCCCCACGGACTAGGAGCCTGACCCTGTCACCACCAGAGGTGGCCCGGCATGCAGCAGGGATAGGGGCTGCGTGGCCTCCTCAGAGACAGTGGGGCACTGGACCCTGGCATACCTCGCAGAGGTATGCCCAGTCAACAGGAATGGTCATAGCAACAGGAGAATACAAAGAAGTGGCAGTCCTCGACGGTTGCGAAGTCAACAGTGGCAAAGGAAAGCGGAAAGATCAAAGGGACAGCAGAGACGCACAAAGTCCCACACTGTCCTTTGAAGTGTTCTCCCCCACCGCCTACCCCCGCCCTCGCGTCCTTCCCGATGCCATCATTGCAAAAAACGATCCACATGAACAGGTGCGGTTGGGGTGGAGATGGCACGCTGAGGCGTGCATGCACACACACACACACACAGGAAGGTGCACATGCAGACGCACGAACAACTCAGCATAACCCTTCAAGTAATGATCATCGCGGCGTGCCTGGGAGGGCTTGAGGGCACGGGGTTGGCAGGAGTGTAGCGGCTCGAAAGTGTGGCCATACCGGCCGCGCAAGACTAGTTGAACTCATTCTTGGTAGCCGCTGCTGCGGCTCAAACTGCGGCATTCGCCTCCTGCAGTGCAGTCGTCTTGATGTAGTTGATCTTCATAGCAACGTAACCCGGAGCGAACTCGTTTGTGGTACGGTGCAAGACCCTGTACTCTGGGTAGTACTCTGGCTCCACCCCGATCCCCTTGCCTTCGTTGTACGCCCTGCCGACGGGACTCTCGGGGTCGAGGAAAACAATGACGGTGAACCGCTGCGGCCCGAATACGCCGAGCACCTTCTTCATCCGGTCCGAGTAGTTAGCCGCTCGGTTGTTCGTCTCATAAGAGGCGAAGGAACAGTGGTCCTCTGGGGTAATGTGGATCGTTTGGTACTCCTCATCACGGATGGCGTTAATGCTATAGCCGCACGGCTCGAACTGGAGGTCATGCAACGACCACGAGTTGTCCACGACGCGGTCCAGATGCGTTGCAGAACGAATCGCTGCCGTCTCCGCGTTGGTGGAAATAGAGCGGTCGCTAAACCAGTATTTGGTCTGCTCCTTGTCCAGTCCGTACATGGTCATACTGAGCTGGGTGTCATCCTCGGAGTTGCAGGGTCGGATGATGTCGTCGTAGCAGAAGAGAAAGTAGTGGTCACTGTCCACAGGGCCAAAGATGTAAGGCTTACCAGTAGGGAAGTGCTGCTTCAGCGTTGCACATTCGTCTGCAAGCGACGTGTGAGGCTCCTTCTGCTCCCACGGAAACGAGTAGTTTTTGTGCATGAAGGAGACCCACTCCAGCTCACCACGCACCGCGCTGATTGCTTCTAGGATGTTTGGGATGCTGTTCAGCAGTGTCGTGGTGCCGCATGTGATGAGAATGATGCGACTTTTCATCACGAACAGAGAGCTCTCTGTCAGTACGTAGCTGTTGATGTACTTGTTCGCCTCCTTCGACACAATCTGCGCATTAAGCGAGCCGACCACCCTGGTCCACACAGAGTCGTCGAGGCTGCGCAGACCATCCACGTGCGTCTCCGGTGTACAGCGCAAAATCACCTCGAGGCGCTTCTCCGGGCCCTCGAAGCTGAACCCCTGCTCAGGATTGTATCTTTTCATGGAGCCCCACATTGCCATGAGCGTTAAGGGGTCCTTTGTAGTATTCAAGGAGATGTTCATGCTTGCTAGCGAGAAATTATCAGGATGTGTAGTGGTAGACCACCTGAGTCGGTCTTGGTACGTCGTTCAGTGTAAGAGAAGGTGAGAGTCACCGTGTCTGTGCGAAGACACCGCAACGCTGCAGATCTGTGGAAGTGGGTTGGGGGGGAGGGGGGGCCAATAAGCGAAGCTTTTTCCGGTACGCAGAAACCCCTTGGAGGAGGAGAAAGTGAGAGAGAGAGAGACCAGTGACGCCAGCGTTCATAAGCGCGTGTGAGATTGCCAAGAGAGAAAACGGAGCAGAAAGGGGGGAAGCACAGACACAGCACGATAAGAAAACAGTCAAGGCCAGAAAGTTGCCCCACAGACGAGTAGGCGGGGGGGAGGGGGTTATACGCACGTGTACGCAGGGGGAGACGCACACAGGAATCGCAGAACGTCGCTCCGCTTGTGTGCGCCGACCCTACTTCATTAGAGTAAAGACCCCTCTCCTCTACATGGGCGGCGTGTGTACAGCGTACCTGACGAGTGAGGCTACCGACACAAAAGACTTGCGTGCAAAGCGTGTTGCTCGGAGTGACACCTTCACCGTGGCGACTGCCGTCAGCGAGTGCCTCACCATTTTTCTCGCTCCCGTGTCAATGGGACTCCAAACCCAACAACATATGTTTCGCTCGATGTCACGGAAGAGATTTCCTCGTCACACATTGCCGTCGCAGCTTCTCTATCAGTTGAAGGGAGCAGGCTTACCGTAAGGAGACGGTGTAAGATGCACCTCACGGCCGAGATGAGCGCGCCCGCCCCAGCCCCTCGTGGGCCGAGACCAATATGCGGTCGGTCATGGTAAAGATTGCGACGGGCGTGTCAATATCCACGACCGTCCATATCACCGTCTGTTCAATCTCTACGCCCCACTGTATGCTGGTGGGAAGCATGCAGCATCCATGGAGAGGACGCTCATTGGCATGGAAGACAGATGTGAACCGCGTCTCCTCTGGCGGTAGAAGAGTACCATTAAGCGTAACGACATCAAGCTGTAGCGCATACCGTACGTTGTAGCGTCAATCCTGGCGTCTTTGTAGGCGCGTTGGCTGCTCCACCTTTGGCAGCTCTTCCGTCGATATTTAGTGCGCCACGGTGCAGTTTTGTCATCAGCCTTTGTCGTTTTTCAACTTTTGGTACAGAAAAGAGCGCGTTGACCTCAAACACACACACACAGGCCCGCTGGCAAACGCCGTCGCGGGGTTAGACGATGAAGTTACCACCACCAGCGCTGAAATTTCCCCATTTCCACGCACTCAACACAAGTCGGTCAGCGCTAAGAACGTCATTTGCACTGTCTGCGAAGTGCCCAATCCCGTAAACCGTTTAGCACGCAAGTACTTCATAGCCTGATCCAGGAATGCCCGTGTGCTGCTGTGAGTTGTTGACATCCCCCTCACCACTGCTAGGTCCAATGGCGTGATGTGCTACAGGTGTCAAGGTGACAGCCGCATATCGGGCAGCACCACCAATGGAAGCCTCTGCATACATCGCATCTCTGCATGCAGTTCCACATTGGATACCCTTAGCTTCTTCAACTCTGGTGTTTCCCATACTAGCTGGTCAATCCTAGGAGGACTTGGGTAGCCTTTTCCTGCGCAGCTACGACCTCCTTTGTTAGCTGGAGGCCATAGCCCAGGTACCCTGTCAATGTGTCTGCACGTGTATGCCCAGTAACCCTCACGTGGTCCGTTTCGGGCATCCTGTTCGCAGCCAGTGGACCAGCCGTACCCTCCAGGTGGAGGAGAGGGCGTCCTTTGGGGTTCACAACGATGCGCCACTAGTGCCAGACTGCGTAAGCGCGCCACATCCGCAAAGTGGCGCTACGGTGGACGTTGGCACTTCATCCACTTCAGCAGCAGCAGCGCGTCCTCTCGCGGCAACCGCACCGCCTGTCATGTTTGGTGCTGCCTCCTCGAGCAGCTGACCATTCAGCTGGTCAAGCTGCCTTATCGAAAAAAAGCGGGTATTCCACTTGTGCGATGCTTGTGCCATACTCTTCTGCACGGTCGCCGTATAGACGCTTCGCCCAAGACCAGCTATAGTAGAGAGGCGGCTAAATGGCTGGAACGCCCACTGTCATGGCACCGAGTTCCGCCACAGGTTCCTCGACATCATCCAAGAAGACGGTGTACGTCGCGATCACCGTCCCCACTGGGGGTGAACGAGTGGAACTTCGCATGGTAAATGGAACCTCCCTGGAGTCGCTCTTTCGCCCTGTCCTTTTCCACCTCGCCAAGGAGTGGTGCCCCTCATCCGTTCCGACCTCCAATTTGGCGCGCCCTGCTGTCTGCCGCAACACAGGGCAAAGTCGCACAAACACCCGTCACCGCTGCATCTGGCAGCCCTTCTCGTCGCCTCCGTGCAGAGGGTCTGCTCACTGTTTGTCCACGCAGACTGCACCTTCTTGCAACACGTCCTCTCGTCGATCAAACGGACTTCTTCTTGAGTTGCTGTATGGTGTCGATATACTCCATCGCAGGGTTCTCTGTATTGAATCGGTCCTTGGCTGGTACAGTTTTACCCCGATGAGAAGAAATGTGTTAAGAAGATATCAAGGAGATGCGTGTTTGAAAACTCTTTCGGGGAGCGATTGCGCTTGGAGGACGAAAGCGAGGGCCCAACCTCTGTACAGCAGCATTATCAAGCGCACAAAGATGTACATTAAGAAGGGAAGAAGGGAGAGAATTCCAGTTCCTTTCGGCTGTACCCGTCTGACCCCGCGCACAATTGAATGACTCGCTCGTCTCGACACCGCCGCCCACCTTTACGTGCACGTAATCATCCATGATCGGCTTTCTCCGAAACGTGTTCATCTTTTTCTTTCTCCTACTCCTCTAATCGGTCAATAACAGAAAAAAAGCACCAGTTAAATGACCCC
>NC_025877.1:1093609-1162043 GCF_000755165.1 Leishmania panamensis
AGTCAGCAGGGTTTCTGCTCCATAAAAGATCCACAAAGCAGTGGAAACATTTCCACGTCAGAAGGATGGCAAGGAGTAGGGAAACACGCTGCAGCTCCCGCGCATTTCTCGTTGAAGTTCAGTGTGCGTCTACATTGATAACGGAAACAATGAGAAGCGAATTTCAAACTGCATCACTAACTCGACGAAGAAACCACGGGATAAAAAAAAAACAAAAAGCGCACTCAAAAAGAACGCAACGCATGAGTGAGGAGAGACCACTAGCCGGCGGATCAACTCGGGGAGGTCCAGAAAAGACCGAGATAGTTCTGCGGAGCGAGCGGGAAGAGTACACGAGAGGAGAGCGCACACGCACACCGAAGACGATGACGGACGATTGCGTACGTGTTTTGGCTCTATGTGCACGTGTGGGTGTGTGTGTGTGGAGTAAGAGAAGTTGTGTGGTGAAGGTTTAGCTTATCAGGGAATCACAGCACACCACACGCCGTCATGGACGGACTGAATACATCTAGTCCCTCTTCATTCCGCGCACCACAAGCCCCTGTACATTGCGAGAAGTCCCTCCTTTTCACACTTCGCTACTCGGTGCTGCGGGCAAACAAGAGCTGGTGGAACGCGTAGCCCTCACCAAAGAAGTTCACCGTGCGGTTCTGCAACGTGTAGGCGTGGAAGGCGTGGAAGTTTCGGCGCAGCGCTGGCCCGTCGGCATCCTTGTCTTGCAGGGCAGCAATCGTGAAGTAGGCTGGGCGGAAGGTGTCGACGAGCTCCTGCACGCGATTCGGGGTCGTTACTGCAGCCTTTGCATTCGTCTCGAAGGAGACGCACGGCACGCCAGCGAAAGTGCGCGTCACCTCGTACTCGCCATTCGGCAGAGCGAGGAAGCGCTGTGTTGTCTTGTCTACCTCATCCAGCCCTTCTGCGACGTCGTAGAGAAACATGTTCACCTGCACATCCTCCTCCTTACGCTCCGCCACCCTGTTAACGCCGTCGTACACAAAGTTGAAGTAGTGATGACCATCCACAGGACCGGTTAGGAAGGACTTGCCGGTCGGAAAGGCGGCCTTGAGCTCTGCGTACTCCTGAGCCATGATGTCGCTCGTCTCGCTATCGGTGCACCACGGTGAGGTGGTGTTCTTGCGCAGGTACGAGGCCCATTCCACACGCACGCCTTTTGACTTGAGGAAAGCGATAATTGGGGTAATCAACTGGTGCAGCATCACCTCCGACGCGGACGTCACCACAAGCTTCTGCTTCATCACAATAAGAATGCTTTGCGTCATCTCCAGCGACAGCAGGTCCTTCGCAGGCGAGTGGTGCTGCAGTTCCTGCCCAGCAGCAGCTAGCACATCCTCCAACTCAGCCACCTTGAATGTTTGCACATCCACAGAGGTATCGAAGTCGAGCTCGAGGCGCTTCTCGAGTCCGCTGTCGTTGTAGTTGGTTGGGTTTGCAAATCCTCCCCATAGTGACATCAACGCGTGGACCGACTCCGGGAACACATCGCGAGGGGAAGCCCATGTATGGGGGGGCATTTTTCGTCGTCGAAATAGTGAGACGAGAAAGAAGGACAGCGAGAGAGACGCGAGTGGGGGAAGTGCGTGGGTGTGCGGTGCAGTAGAGATTTCGACGCAGTGGAGGTGGCAGATGGTGAGAGGCAAGTGAGAGACGTGGACGGGGATGGCACACCCCACGCACACACCAGCAAACCGCGTCCACCACGAAGGAGGCAATACACTAGTGGTGAAGAGAGAAGAACGACGCCTAGCGAAGGAAGAGAGACTGGCAGTGTGATGTGTGTTTCACTAGTGGCGTCAAACACGATGTTTGTGTTACCTTTTCATGGCACGCGTACGTGTGAGAGGGGAGAAGGAGAGGAAGGTGGGCAACAGCAGCAGAAGAACTGGCGAGTAGAAACCAGGACGAGTGGGTTGTATGGGCACTACGCGCTTGAGAGGGGAGAGGAGAGGGAGCAGCGGCACGGCAGTCGACACGAGGAGGGTTATCTGTGTCCGCAGACCGCTGCCGTGGACAAGCTACCTGCCCGTTCCTAGCTTGTGCATTCGCGTGGTAGTGCGTTACGCCGACGATTCACTCGAAACGCCTCGGCTGCGTGTACATGAGCAAAAACAAGAATGACGGCGCACCAATGTGCATCTTCGACATCCTGTGTCCTTACACACATTTTACTGCGTATGGGTGCGAGTCCGCAGCACGATGAACATGAAGAGTCCACCTTCCTCAGCTCCCGCTCGCGTCCTTTCCAACGAGCCTCACTACATGCAAACGCGTCGAAGAAAGAGGAAGCAAAAGTGTAGCACATGACTAATGTTTTCCTCTCCTCGCGTGGGCATATACTCGAATGTACGCGTGTGGCAATCTCGCATACGTTCAGACACATTGGAGAAGCCTAGTGTCAGCCCTTTCTTATCATTCTTATTAGGCTTATGAAAACAAGGGAGGCGTAGCGAAACTCACCCTGTCCACTGCTCGACCACCTATTCCCCTCATCATAATCCCCCTTTTACTCCTATCCAGACACACGCACACCATCACACGCACGAATCGGATGAGAGCGCAGAGGGCTCTGCCTCAACGGCGCATACGTCTTCTTCCCAGAGCTCCTGTCCCGTGTGTTTTTCTTGGTTGCAACTTCGCTCCTCACGTATCTTGCCTTCTGCCATTTTCCACGCCTACGTAGATGATGGGTCTCCCTGTGTGGGGAGAGAATCAGCAGAGCTGAGTGGATCGAGCGGCTACAACGTGGAGAAGCCCAGCAAGAGAGGCGGCTTGCTCAAGAGAAAGTCGGCAGACACAGAGACAGACAGAAAACGACGAGTTAAAGACGGTGTTTGCGGCGAATGAGTCTACAACGCTGAAGCAGAGGGAGAGAGACAGCGATACACAATAGGGAAATGAAAAAGGCACTCAGAAGGGACAACAGAGGAAACACGAACAGACCAACAACAACACCCGAAGAGGGCAAGCGAGCGGCAGCGGGACGATTCGCCACCCCCGCCGCACTCTCACCCCGTCTGCCTGTGTGACTCCAAATCCAGCCCTTCACATAGCCCCACACACGCACCGCAAGGCCGCAGACAGACAGAGAGAGAGAGACACAAACCACACCACCCGACAGAGTTACGAAGCCAGCATTAGAAAGCGCACCATCACCCCAATGAAAAAACGAAGGACAGAGAGACGCGTGGTGCCCATGCACACTCTCAGACAAGCACAACACTAAGTGGCCTTTTAGGATGAACGGCTCCGCTTAGGCCCGCATCGGCACCATCGTGCTTCTGAGCACACAAAGGCACATCGAGAGCCAATGCGCTTTGCGCCTTTACCTTTTCGGCTCTGATGACGGTGGTAGCAGCGGATTTCTGGACCCCTGGAAGAGCAAAGAAAAAAAAGACTAGTGGCCTTTACTCGAGGCCTCTCATCTTTCCTACACCATCCTGCAGCTGCACCCTCTGCATCTCCAGCGTGTTGAGCTTCTCCATGTTGGCTGCGCGGACCTCCGCTGGCACCTTAGCTTCGTAATTGGGGATTGAAATCTTCTTCTTCAGTCCCTCAATCTGTTTCGTGAGGCCGTCCAGCTGCTTCTCCAACTTGGCTACCTCCTTCCCCACATCGATGAAGCCCATGAGCATCATGTTCACGCCCACCTCCTTGGTCACCAAGGAGAAGCCGCAGCCCTTCGGCACCGCCGCCGCCTCCTCGGCCGGGGACACGACAGTCACCTCGCCCACAACACCGAGAGTCGAAATCATCATCGTCTCCGCCGCGAACAGCTCCTGCAGCTCCGGTGTGTGCGCCGTCACCCACACGTCCGGCTTGTGCTTGTTCGTCAGTGAGTACGAGGCCTTAGTGGAGCGTACGCTGTGCACGACGTCGAGGATAATTGACATGGCGCTATCCGACTCCGCGCTTGACCAGCCACATGGCGTCGGGTACTTAGCAACCATGATCGACTCGCTGCCGAAGCTGCTGTAGTTGGGCAGGCGGTGCCAAAGCTCCTCTGTGACGAACGGCATCATCGGGTGTAGCAGCCGAAGCGCCCTCTCGACGACGTACAGCAGCACGTCCTGCACCAGCTGCCGCTTCTCGCCGCTCTTCTGAATGGTCGGCTTCGTCAGCTCAAGGAATACGTCGCACAGCTCGTACAGCCAGAAGCGGTACACGGCACCGGTGGTCAATGCGAAGTCGTACAGGCCCTCCGACATGCCCTGCGTGGCCTCCACAATGGCGGTGTCGAGGCGCGAGAGAATCCAGCGGCACTCGAGTGGTAGCACGGCGGCGTCCTCGGCAGGACTGAACTGCTGCTTGTTCGGTAAGTAGTCGGTACCCAAGGCGTGGTACAGCACGTAGCGCACCACATTCCACAGCTTGTTGCAGAACTGGCGGTAGGCCACGACGCGCTGGATGTCCAGGTTGACACTGCGACCAGACTGGGTGTAGGAGAGGAGGCCAAAGCGCAGGGCATCGCTACCGCAGACTGGAATACCGTCAGGGAAGAACTCCTTCTGCTGCTTGATCGCCTTTTCCACCTCCTTGTCGCTGAGGTTGCCGCTGCGTACTGCGTCGTTCAGGGTCTGCAGCGACACACCATGGACGACGTAGAGTGGGTCGATGACGTTGCCCTTCGACTTGGACATCTTTTCGCCGTTTTTATCGCGCACCATCGCGTGCAGGAAGACCTCCCTGTAGGGCAGCTGGTCAGTGAAGTGTAGTGAAAGCATCACCATGCGAGCCACCCAGAAGAACAGAATGTCGTGGCCGGTCTCCATTAACGAGTTCGGGAAGAAGAGCTGCATATCATCCGAGTCCTTGGGCCAGCCAAGCGTGGAGAAGGGCCACAGGCCTGAGCTGAACCAGGTGTCCAGCACATCTGGGTCCTGCTCAAACGAGCACTCCGCGACCTGCGCTTCACTCAGGCTAAACTTCTTCTTTGCCTTCGCGTGCGCCTCCTCCAGATTGCGAGCAACCACCCACGGGTCCACGTCTTGCGACAGCGGACCGACAACCTTGTAGGCAGGGATGCGGTGGCCCCACCAGAGCTGGCGCGACACACACCACGGCTTGATGTTCTCCAGCCAGTGGTACCATACCGCCTCGTGCGAGGGAGGATACAGGCGCAGGTCGCCGTTGCGCACCGCCTCGACGGAGCGGCGGGCCATGTCGGAGCAGTCTATGAACCACTGCGGCATTATCATCGGCTCTACAATGTCACCTGTGCGCTCGCAGCAGCCCACGCGGTACTCGTACGGCTCCACGCCGCGCAGCAGACCCATCTCCTCCAGCTTCTTCACTATCTCGCGGCGGCAGTCAAAGCGGTGCATGCCCTTGAACGGCTCCATCGTCACGTAGCCCTTCAGGTCCATCATGACCAGCTGCTGCAGGTTGTGGCGCTTGCCGGACTCAAAGTCGTTTGGGTCATGAGCCGGAGTGATCTTCACTGCGCCGGTACCGAAACTCATGTCGACCAGCGTCGCATCCAGTACGACCGGAATGACGGCGTCACGGAACGGACACTTGAGGAACTTACCATGAAACTTCTTGTAACGCTCGTCGTCGGGGTGGATAGCGACGGCCGTATCGCCCAGCAGCGTCTCCGGACGCGTCGTCGCAATCACCAACTCGTCGTCGCTGTCCACCAGCTTGTAGGCGACGTGAGTGAGGTTTCCCATGTCGACCTTTCGGTCATAGCCGGGAACAGTCATCTTGGATGTCTTGGCTACGTCGACGAACTCCACCTCTAGGTCGGAGATGGCGCTCTGAAGCGCGCAGCACCAGTTCACCAGACGCGTGTCGCGGTGCACCAGACCATCCTCGTGCAGGCGCACAAACGCCTCCACAACAGCTGCAGACGACCTCTCGTCCATCGTGAAGCGCTCGCGCGTCCAGTCAAGCGACAAGCCGATCTTGCGCAGCTGCTCTGTGATGACGCCAGCGTGGTTCTTCTTGAAGTCCCACAGACGCTTCGTGAACTCGTCGCGTCCGAGGTCGTGACGACTCTTGCCTTCCTCCTTCATGACACGGCGCTCCACGACGACCTGGGTGGCGATGCCGGCGTGGTCAGTGCCGGGCAGGTAGAGGGTGTTGTCACCCTTCATGCGGTGAAAGCGAGTGAGGGTGTCCTGCACAGCGCCCGTGAGGGCATGGCCCAGGTGCAGGTAGCCAGTGACGTTCGGTGGCGGGGCGACAATCACAAAAGGCTTGGCTGAGGTCTCAGGCTGGTGATCCGAGACGGGCCTAAAGAAGCCCGACTTCTCCCACCACGGATACCAGTCCGCCTCCACCGCGGTCGGGTCATACGTGGCCGCCATCTCGGGAGCCAAGGACTTCATGATGAGTGCACAACGCCGAAACGTTTTCGATGAACAAAGAAGGGAAGGGAAAAAAGAAAAGGATGTGTCTTTTTGTTTCTCTTGAGAGGGAATATGATGAGAGGGAACACGGCGCTAAGGGATGGGTGGGAGGGTAAGCGGAATGCGGTGATGGTAGTGGCGGAGGCCTGTAGAAAGAGGACGAGAAGACGAGGAAGTCTACCTTTTCCCTGCACACATACACACATGTACAGACGAACAGGCGCAAAATAAAAAAAAATTGGAGGAGGAAAGAGAAACAGCTGTTTTTATGTCCACTGCAACACACGTGCGCACATACACACCTGCCACACAACGCTGTGTATCACCACTGCCATTGTAAGTGAGGAAAGACATGTCGAGTAAGGGGGGAGAAGGAGACACACGAGGTACGTCCGATGCGACATGCAGAGGAGGAGAGGTGCACGGTGAGACGAGGTCAGTAGGTAGCAGAGAGAAAGGGGGAGGGGGTTGACGCGTAGAGAAGCAAACAGATCCAGCATTTGGGGGGACAACGAGAAGAAGCGGAGAGAGGACGAGAGGTCTGTCTGCGCAGGCATTTCGGTACGGCGCGTCAGGGGGAAAAAAAGAGGCACTCGGGTGTCACACAGGGTTCTCTGCATTCATTGAAGAGGAAAGGTGGCGTGCGAAAGAGTGTCGCACTCCCCTATTCCCCGATTCCCCTCCCCAACTTTTCTGACGCTTTGATTTGACATGATCGTACTCCGAAAGGACTGGCCATGCAATTGTGGCAACGTAGGCACACGTACAAAATATGATCCGCATTTTTGAATGCTTGTTTGTGTCACCGTAAGGGAAAAAAAAAAGAGCGTCGTAGAATGGTAAAAAAGCGAAGCGAACATGAAAACGAATGAACTAAAAGAGCGAGAAAGAGCCTGTGCGGGGTCCTGAGCACCAAAACAGGGAAAAAGAGAAGGAAGACAGCACCCCCTGCCCACAGGCACACACACACACGTGTGAAGAGTCTCCAAAGGGACCTTCCACATTCCGCATTTCAGCCTCTCTCTCTCCTCATTCGTTGATAAAAGCGTATTATCTGTTCGCCGAAGAAAAGAGTGAAAACGCGTATAAACATATCAGACAGAGTGGCACGACGCTGCCTGCGTTCCTCTCTCCTCTGTGCGCTTGCTTTGCGTTAACTCCTGGGGTTTCAATGTTCGTTTCATCCGCACTTCTGCATTCTTTGTCGCGGCGCTTCTATTTTCTATTCCTTTTCTCAGTCAAGGTGGGCAATATGGAGTGCACACGTGTACATGTGAATCATTGATGATGAACCATCGTTGCAGTTGCTGCGGCTGCCTCCAATACCTCCCGACTTGAGGCTGGACCACTGTCCCTGGTCCTGGTGTTTGTTGTTCTCGCCTCCTCGCATGTAATCCGCTCTTTCAAGTTTCGATGCGGGGGCCATGAGAACATGTCACACACACACACACACATACACATACACACACATGCACACACCATGCGCACTCTCTTTGCCGTGCCTGGTTGGCTTCTTCGTCACTTACGAGAGTACATTGCCTTGCCTGAGCCTTTTTTCTAAAACGGTCACTGCACTGAGCGCCCCTATTCCGCACGCCCAATTTGGCACCACATCGGCGCCTACACGCACAGACCCTCCGCACACCCACAGACACACAGCCCGCAAACACACGTGCGCTTGTTATCGATGCCTGATATTCCACCCAACTCGATCCTTTTGGTGCCAATGTCCGTCCCTTCTTCCACACTTCGCATCATTCACCTCCTTCGGTCTCTTCTTTGATGCTGAAACTCCTTCGGTTCACCAGAGCTGCCTTCAATAAGCGCAGAAGAGGCACAGCAAATGAGAAAGGAGGAAGTGCAGTCACGCACCGATACGTTCGCACACCGAGAAAGAGGCGCACTCCATACAAAATGAGAGAAGAGAGGATTTTTTAAGGACACTCAGGGATTGGGATGGCGGCAAAGAAGACGTGGAGTCATCTGAGTGCTTGGGTGCGTAGGGGGGGGGGGCAAGTGCGTTCTCCCTCTCCCCTCGCTTTGTTCAATGGAGAGGAAAAGTTGGTGTAGGGGGAGGAAAAAGGGAAAACAAAAAAAAAGGAGAGACTTTTGTCGATAGAATGGCGGCTGAAAGCAAAAAAAAAAAAAAGATGGTGCGTGGGCAGAGATCATTATAGAGTGGCGCGGCTCTGTTTATGTGGGTGAGTATGCGGAGGTGTCTGTGGAGGAGGGGGGGTAAGTGGTAGCTGCTGAGGATGGTTGATTGATGAGCTAACTAACCGTCCGGTAGCTGGCGTGATCGTTCCCACCCCCTCGTTTTTGTTTGATTCTGCAACGCACGGCGGCTCGTCCGTTCTCGCTCGCCGTCAAATCACCTCTTTGTGTGTCTCCTCGCTGCGCAGTCTGTCTTGAGCTTTGCCTCGCTGTTTCCATTCCCCTTACTCGCGCACAGACATGAGTATCGCCTCAGGTGGCGTGGCGGTGTGGCGCACCACCGGTTGACCTTTGCTTATGGTTGTTGTTTCTAACAGCCATAGCTTTACTGCAAGGAACATGCACGTGCCTGTACGGGGTGCGTCTTGCCCAGCATGAAGGAAGCGCAGTAGTGGGGAGGAGCGAAAAGCAGCAAAGGACGCGGAGGGCAACAACACAAGGAACAGAACACACTCAAGTAACACGCACCCCAGAGGGGGAGAAGGAACTATCCACGAAGAGAAGTGAGGGAAGATGGCGGTAGTTAGGAGCAACAAGCAGAAGGATGGAAATCGAGTGCGACAGCTCCTACATGTGCATGCACACGTATAAGCCCCCCTACCTCCACACGCACAAGCAGACTTGGGTGTGAAGTGCGCCTCTAGCCAGCCGTCTCTTTTCCTTTTTGTCCACGCTGCTGCCTCTGCGTCATTACACGCCATCGAGAAACGCAGCCGGCAAAGTGGAAAACAAAAAAAAACGAAGGCGCACACCAGGGGAACACAAGTGGGAAGCTCGATGCGTTGAAAAAGGAAGAAGGGGAAAACAAAGACTGGAAAGGCACAAAGCGTACCGCACCAAACGCCCAGGGGGTGGGCAGAGAGGAGGACAATGAGCGAGTCTGCCCTTCGAGAAAAGAGAGGAAAGGCACGAACAACGCGCACGCTCGGAACGCACGACACACCCACGCAGAGAGCACAAAAAGAAGGAAAGCAAAAGGGAGCAACGCCAGAAAAAAAAAACAACAAGAAAGCACAATGGGAAAGAAAAACAGCGAAGACACCTTTGCTCCACCAAAGACGAAATATAAAAAACATCGAGTAAACGCACAAAAGTCAACAGGTGCGCGCCCTCTTCTCCACTGTCGCCACATTTACACTGTCACCCGACTTGCATGCACAGCGAGTACGAGAGACTCACACAGAGATGAAGAAACAAGGCTAGCGCGCGAAAGAGAAAAAAAGGAGAGAGAAAAGCGCACACTCATTAACCTTCCCATTGAATATGCTTGAAACACAAGCACATCACTCAGCAAAGACAACGACAACCAACAGCTAGGACAGCCATGCAAGTGCTGGAGATGATAAACGAAAGATGCTTGGCTGGAGAAAGGTAGAGGGAGAGTCGCACAAGAGTGGGAAGAAGCCACGAAAGCAAAAAAAAGAGTGAAACGAAAAAGAAAGGCGTGTCGAGCTCACAGACACAAAAGTGTACAACACAACAGCCTCTCGCACTCCTGCACGCCTCTTCTCCCGCAGTGGTGAACAAGAGAGCAAAGGGAAATCAAACGTTTAAAAAAGCTCGGAAAAAGAAATACGCAAACATTATGGCAGAAAAGGGAGGGAAGGGGGTGCCGGATAAGGCCAGAACGAAAACATCAGTTAAACAGTCCGAAGTAGCACACGAGAAGAGAAAGAGGGCAAAGAGTGTAGAAGGCAGCCAAGCAAAGAAGACTACAAGCGATGCTTCAGATTGAGAAACAAGGAGGCGAGGATGAAGCAGCCAGTACAGAACAAGCGAAGCTGGAAACAAAAAAAAAACGCGTGGCTAAAACTCGTGCGTGGACTCAATCCTGCTCAAATAGGTGGAGAGAGAGGGGCACGTTCGCGAGGGAAAGGAGAGAAGGCGAACAGGGGCGGAAATGGGCGTGAAGCGGCGATGCTCGAGAAGACAAGCAAAAGAAAAGAGGGGATAAAAAAAAAAGGGAAAAACAGAAAAGAGCAAAACAGTGCACAAAGCCTGGAGAGCAGGAGAGAGAGGGGGGGAGAAAGAACACACACACAAAGAAACAAAAACATGAGAAACGATGGTACGAATAATGCTCTCAGAATAGAGAAGACACAAGGAAAAAAAATAATAATAATAAAATACACCAACACAACACACACGGAGAAGCAGAGAGGGGGAGAAATAAAGTAAAGAGATTTCCAGACTCAGCCTACTGTACGGCGCCACGAGTGGAACAAATGGTTGGGGGATGTGTGCACACGGGCAAACAGAACAGAGGGGCCTGCACGCGCACATGAACACGTACATACACAAGTGCATCGACACACAAACAATCCCGTACACGAGTGTAGGTATCCTGGCCAGAGAAAAACACGCACAGGTCAAAAAAAGCCAAGCTATGAAAACAGCTTTTCCTTTTTTATTTCTTTGACTGTGTCTTATTGACTCTGGTCATGTGCAGCGCGCATAGGTTTGACTAAATCTGCATTCATGTGAACCAGACCTGAAGAACGAGGGAAGAGGGGGGCATGTGCTTCCTTTGTATTAACGTGCCTCGATTGCCGGCAGTATGTACAGCTGATTCATGTTTTTCTCTTTTTCTTTGGATGCTTTATTGCTAAAAAAACAATTGTCGTTGCTGCTGCTGCTTCTGCTCTCTTTATTCGAACATCTATTCTACTTTATCGGCTACAGCTTGTGCTCGCACCGACGTACACACGTTCGCATTGAAAGAGAGAGACCCACATGCACGCACCATTCATCGTGTGAAAGGCTGCCAGCTACAGGAAAGGAGCAGGAAACAGACACATATAGAAAACGTCGAGGAAACCACAATTGAACGACAAAGTAGGGGAACAACGCACAGCGGGAGAAATGGAAAAAAAAACATAGCAGGCTTTAAAGAAGCAATAGGATGCGCCCATGCACACGAAATTCGGGACGCGAGAAAGAGATGACAAAGGGGGTCGAGCACACGATAAATTGTAGGGCTCGCTCTACGGCGCATTCTTCCCCTTATCAAGCACGCCGCGGCTGTATTTGTGGGTATATATATATATATATCTATATATATATATATATATATGTGTGTGTAGGTGTGTGTGTGTGCTTCCTTGTTGCTTTCACGCCAGCTTACGAAGCGCACATGTACGCAAGGCGGTCATACATGCGGAGAGGGAGGGAGTGCAACAACACCTCGCAGTCCTATCAGCACAGAAACACACACACACATACAAAAAAGAGACAAAGGCCACATGAGAGACAAAAAAAAGGGCAGCAGCACACCGCAGAGGGAATCGAGTAAATTACCCGCTCAAATATCAGTGAAGCCAAAACAACCACAAAAGAGAGAGCTGCGTTTGCTGTAGGTGGAGAGAAGGAGGTCGTTGCGCCGTGCAACTCCGCACGCCCTGTGTCCCTTTCACCTCTTCGCTCCTCTTTTTCTCTCTCTCTCTCTCGCCCTCACTTCTTCTTCCTCTACAGCATAAGCTCCTCTACTCCTCCCTCTTTTGGTGGGCATGCGTGTGTCACTACACTCCCCGCGGCGGAGAGGTAGGCTAACAACATCAAGAGAGCTGAGAACAGGAAAAGGAAGCTCTCCAAAGCACAACAAAAGGAAAAGCAGAAGAAACGAGCGAACGAGAAGAAAGAAAAATGGAGAACCTCATCATGAAAGACCACGCACGGACGCAGAGCGCAGAGGGTGCGGAGGAAAAAACAAAATGCGGTGCTACTAACGTGCCGGCCATCATCTTTTTCATTTTTTGATTTTTCTTGGAAATATCCATCGCTTCAATAAGTCTCCTCTACATTCCCCTCAACCCACTCTTCTGTTCGCTTCGCTCTCCACCCTCGCTCAAGCACAAAGAGAGGGCACAAGAACGAAAAGCAAACAAGAGTGCCCAACTCATAAACAGAGGTAAGAGGTGAGGTGATGAGAGAACAGTGAAGAGGCCTCTCAAAATCTTCGGTGTATTTGCGTTTGCACATGTGCGTGGTAGACGTGGGTAACCACGCGTACGCTTGTGTGCGTGCATTAACGCGCGACTCTCGCGTTTGCCAGACCGTGAAGAGGGGGCTCATCAAGCAAGTTATGGTCATCAGCGCACAAGCAGACGCACGTACGCACATACACGTCACCCACCCTCCATACGTAACCTCAAACGCTCGCAATACCACAGTCAGTAAACGCACCAGAATTAAAGTGCTTATAAGGCACTCCAAGAGCAAAAAGGAGGAGGGGGAGCACCGCTAGGTATACGATAAGGGGAACAAATCACGATCACCTCTTACGAGCTCGTGCACTGAGGGACACATACTCACCGCAGAAAAAAAAAATGCACGACTCAAAAAAGCATGCAGAATGGGGGGAAAGACTTCTACAGCTCCAGCATCCCTTACTTGCAGGTGTAGCTGCCAGCCTGTGGGTATGCGACCACCACACCAGCTCCAGGCTTAAGCACGAAGAGGAGAACAAATTACACACAAGTCAAGAGGGGAAAGGAAATGACCAAAAAAAAAAACATGCGACAGTGGCGGAGGGAAGAAGAGGGGGAGGAAGAGGGGTGCGAGGAAGAGAGAAAAAAGAGGGAGGGGAGAATGGGGAAAGGGCCGTACATACACACACAAAGAGAGAGAGAGCCAGACAAGCAAAAACAATGAAAAAAAAGCGAGTGATCAGCCAATGTGTTCACTTGTAAACGCATCGAGCTGATTATGCGCGGTTGGATATACTTTAGTGCGCGTGCATGTGGCTTCGACTTTATCCCACGCAAAGGAAAACCAAAGAAACATTCCGAAAAAAGGAGGGGAGCGTGAAGGCAGACACGAAATACAGAAAAAAAAATGAGCTGAAGTATGTGTTGAAGGAGAGAGAGGGACATGACGCAGCCGCCACATCCCCTCATTGCTCTCCTCTTCGAAGTGCACGAGACCGAATGCATACACGTACAGAGAGAGAGAGCGAAAGCACAACCATGAAAGAGTAAACATAGAACTAACGAAGCTTGCCACATTCCGTACATCATCTCACATTCATCATTGATTGAGCCCTGCTGCACACATCAACGTCGTAGGACCTGCTTTTTCTCCATCGCTGCACGCTCCCTGCTGTCAGGGGGCATACCTCTGCGAGGTATGCCAGGGTCCAGTGCCCCACTGTCTCTGAGGAGGCCACGCAGCCCCTATCCCTGCTGCATGCCGAGCCACCTCTGGTGGTGACAGGGTCAGGCTCCTAGTCCGTGGGGGTGGGTGGGGGAAGGGCAGAGAGCTTCACCGCTGCTGATGCCGGTGGGCAGGTCGTGGATGGCGATGCGTCGAAGAGACCTGCGGCAGCGAACACGCTTGGGGGGCACCCATGCGAGGGGCACCGTGTGAGCGTGGCTCGAGCGTATCCCTCCCCCCGTGCCTCACTGCCCACTGGGGTGGGGTGGGGGACTGAGCCGCTGCGAGGGAGGCACCGGGTGGCCGCCTGGATAACGGGCGCGGCTGTGAGGCGGCCGGCGAGGCGGGGGCGGGTGGGCAGAGTTCGGGGCCGGGGCCGTGCTGAGATGGCTGCGTCGGCGCACTGCTGTAGCGCGTGTGTACGACTGCCTCGCGCCCCGCGATGGGCCTCTGACAGGCCGGACTGGAGAGGAGTTCAACCGTTCTTCTATGACAGAACAGGCATGCGAAAACAGTAAAAAGAAAAAAGGCCGCTGCTCGTTTCGCCAAAACGACATCTACACGCTGAAAACGACTCATCAAAACACAATACCGCTGTCTTGTTTATTCCCCCCTCCCCCCTGGATGCACAGAAGAGGTGCAAAGCCATTGATTCGCTGCCAGGTTCCCCAGCCCAAGTGCTCGGTGATATGCACCACCGAGACAACCATCGCATCGGAACTCTCGACCATCACACTTCTTTGGCTTGCCCTCCGGTCTACACACCCATTACTAGTGCTAGACAACATGCACGTGCACGTAGGTAATCCCATAACCGAAAATGTGGAGCCTGACGCGCGTCATTGAACAACGAGTGACATGTCCGACAGACACTGCCGCGGGAAGGGGGGTATACAACCGTTGAATGAGGGGCCGAAAGCGACACCGAAAACCGTCACATACAAAGAGAGAGCAACAATGACACAGCGTACTGCGTGTACGTGAGTCTTCACCATTTCAACGAACGCACATGAGAGCAATATAAAATGAGAAGAGAAAGGGGGAAGTGTATGAACGAGAATTCGGTGAAATGCAGTGCGGGGACGACCAAAACGGGTGGGCGCGCTCGAGGAGAAAATGAAGTGAGGCTCTCAGTGCCGTTGTCAAAGCGGTAAGAGGTCTGAGAAACAGAGCTAAGGAAAAAAAAAAAGTAAAGAGGCAAATCAAAGGCACGACACCGTGCGGTGCTCCACCACTGAAATGAAAGGCAGAACTGGAGCTGAACAGTAAAAAACGAGACCGACAGCAAAAAAAGCAACAAAACGTGAGCATGGCCCATACTCACACGCCCACACACGGGAGCTAGAACAGAAGTGCATGGGTGTGCGCCGATTCCATTTGTGCGTTCTTCCCGATTCTTTTCCTTCTTGCGCACACCTTCCTCTGCGGCCTGTCAGCCCCAACAATGACAGAGATAACAGCCTCGCCGAGCATCTGTATATGTTTTCTCTTCTCTACACCTCACCTACCCATCCTCCCCTCCCCTCCCCTCCTATTGCTCCTCAGTCTCCCCTGCAGTTTGGATGCCGTCCACCTGTCCTTCCAACGCCTGTCGTGTATCACCCCTCACCCTCCCTCACGATACGCAGAGACACCTTCACAGGCATACACACACACACACATGCAGTTGCAGAAGAGAGAGACATACATGCACATGGGCTAGAGAAACGAAGGTACACCGTAGGTCAATTATGCTCGCCTGCAGACACAATCACACCCGGGAGTAGAGAGAGAAAGAGAGGAGGAAAATAAAAAGATGGCAAGGAGGAAGAGAGAAGAGAGGCGTAAAAGGAAAAGACTGGAGCACGAAAGAGAAAGCTAAGCAGCGCAAAGAACGACCACCAAGAGCAAAGTCGTGAGAGGGAGGGGGGCAGGCGACCCGAAAAAAAAAAAATGGGCTGCGCGAGTAACTTCTTTGAGCATTAGAATCGATCGTTGAGCGCCAGTGGGAGAGAGGGGTGTGAAGCAAGAGGGGTTGCGGAAGGAAGCCAACACAAAAAAAGAAGAGCAGAAGGAATAAAAGCAAAATCATGCAGTAGACACAGTAAAAAGCGGCACCTTTGTTCTTTTCTCGGCCGGGGAGGGGGGGCTTTTTTTCCGTCAGTGCAGAGGTGTAAGCATGCATGAACTGCATGTTTGCTGTTGTTGAAACTCTGTTTGAGGGGTTTCTCTTTGCAGCTTTCCCCTTTGCGTTTCTCCTTCGCCTTTGTCTTCTCAGGTGTCAACTGACGCCATCCATATTATTTCCCTCCTCCTCCTCCGCCTCCACCCCGAGCAGTCAAACGTTGCCCCCGAACCTCCTACCATTCTTTCCCACCCCCTCCTTTCTTACCTTCCATGCCCTGTGAGCATCGCATGACACATGCCAACCTCCTCTAATGCGCGGGAAGGGAAGGGAAAAAAAAAAAGAAACGAACAAAAAGCGTCTCACCGTCTATCAACACAGGTGATCGCCCACTCCCCATGCTTGTGTGTGTGTGTGTATATTTGCGCCCGAAACTCCTGGTGGATGCAGCCTAGTGCCTTTGTTTTCTCTTTTGAGCATTGTAGCCCTCCCCGCCCTCGGAAGGGCCTCAATGCCCCACCTCTCCATCGCATCCTACGAGGCGCAAAAAAAAAAAAGAAACGGAAGAACTCGAATACGCTCTCCGAAGTTATGCGTTCAAGGTCTTAGTGTGCCATGAACAAGTCAACAAATATGCGTTGATGAGTACCTTTTCTAAACTGTAGACACGATGCGCAGTGAGTTGGTACAAGCGTGACCGTCACGACCGCACGCCACTTCGGGACCGTGCCAGCCCAGACATGATCGCCGATACCAAGCAGTCCGCCATTGCACCCGAGGGGCAGGCTGCAAGTTGCGTGGCTTCCCCACAGAGCGGGTGCTAAACCCTGATACCATGGTGAACGCGCACTCGGAAATCAAATACACACGAGTGAAAGGAGATAGGCAAAAGCGAGAAAAAAAATGAGATTCAAAGCGATACGGGGCAGAAAAATAAAACCGAACGGAGCCTTTGGCAAACCACGCAAGCCCACACAGAGCGGCACACACACACACACACACACGCACACGCACATTACGTCAACCTTCAGGTTACTAATCAACAGCGACTCAATGCAAAGAAAGAAGTCTACAGAAGCCGGGGGGTCTCGGTAGTAGAAAATGGAGCGCATCAAGCGAAGACTATCGAAGAGTGCGTGCGGGGTCTGCGCAGGTGACTGTGGATTGTGCGTGTGTCTGCGTGCGTGTTCACAGCTTAAGGGAGTGACGGGATCATCCTTGCACTACAACATGAGTGGTGCGTCGGTGGGCAGTGCAGGCCTTCTCCGAAGAATCGCATAGACAGGCATACACATAGACGCACCTGTACGCGTGGACAATAACAAGAAGTAAGCAGCAGACCCCCTTAAGCCTCACGCAGCAGTGCACACACACACACACACACACACACACACACATACATATACTCTGTAAGAACAATAAAGACCAATCCACTGAAGAGGAAACTGGCTACGTGGAAAGAGTTACTAGAAAGCAGTAAGAAACATCGAAGAAAAGAAGACATTGGAACATGCGGCGCCGAGGTACTCTGTCCTCTCTTTTTTGTTCGAGTTATCAGCCGTCTTCTTATTCCTTCTTTCTGTCGTCATTCGGCATCAACAGAGTCAAACTTGCCTTTCCCACTCAGTGCAGCAATACGCAACGCACATAGACCTACTCCCAGAGACACCTAAACAATGAAGACACAGCTCTTCCTGTTCTTCTTCGCCGTGCTGCCAACATATGTGGATGGGTGCTACAGGGGCCTGCGCTTATAGTGTATTACGCGCGTAAACGCAAAGAACTTCGCCCCGTCCCCGCTCCTCGCAGATTTAAAACGTGTGTGTGTTCTCGTTTCCGTGTGATTACAAGCAAAATTTTGTTGAGATCGCCTCTGTTTTTCTCTAGTGCTTCCAATCCTCAATGCTTCAAGAGTAAAGCCGCCTGTCACGCCGTTCTACACTTGCTTTGTCGTATCCCGTCATTTGCCTCATTGAGAGTCATCTCAGAAAGAGTATGAAAAACGAAGGAAAGCGACGTCGGTAAATCAGCGTGTGTTTGTGAGAGTGAGAGCACGTTTGCAGATGTCTCTTCTCCTCTGCGTTCGTGTTAGTCTTCCTTCTCTTGCGTTACTTCTTTGCTTGGATGTGTGAGCGTGTGTGTGTGCGTCTCTCTGGTTCGCTTCGTTGGGGACGCTTACGCGCCTTTTCCTCGTTTTCTCTATTCGCTTGCCTGTTCCTGACTGTGATTGGGGACCGGCTGTTGTGGTACTCCAACGCGTGCGCGCGCCTGTCTTCTTTTGCTCGCTTGCTTTCATTATGGGTCTGCTTGTACGACTGCTCGAGGAGGCTTGTCTCTCTTAGGCTCCGCCTCACTCCACAGATAACTCTGTTCCTGCGCGCACACAGACACAAACATGCACATCCTCGGGGCACGTGCTTCTCAGACCTAATGGCTTTGCCTACCGTGCGTGCTGGTTGTGAGAGCCCTGTGTGGGATTCGCATGAAAAGAGAGCATGAAAGACAGCGATACTCGACCATGCAACCAAAGAAACGCGTCCAACAATCCTCGAAAGGGAGAAAAGAGGCGGAAGCCCAACGAAAAGAAAGAGAAGGCGGAGAAAAAAAACACCGCACGCGCTTGTATGGAAGAGCGATGCCGCGTGTGCCTTCAAATCAAGCGGGGGATACACACGGAATCACACACCCCACGGCATTGGCAACAAGACACACACGCACGCCAAACGGAGAAAAAAAAGGCAAAATAAAATCCAGCGCGCAAAAGAACGCACCGGCTTACTGGCATAAGCATGTGCGCTCCGCATGTCGCCACGGCGCGCTGAGGATAAAAACCTTCGCGTGCATTGCCGGCTGTGTCCTTGCATCGCTGAATACACACACGCATATATATATATATATATACATACATACACCTCCCTCGAAAAACAAAGGATGCACAGCACATTACACATATAGAATGTATCACTTTCACTGCCACTCACACATGCGCCTAGGTGCCTCACCCGCACGCATCCAGCGTGTGGCAGCGGGTGGACTTCGAGGGTACGTGCGTGAAGGGGTGGGGGCTGGTGGCTGATGGAGGCATGCCAAGTTAGAGTTTTTCGCCGTCTTGCATGCGTGTATGTAATCCTTCATGAAGCCACAAGGGGGTGAGGAGAGAAGAGAGCAGAGACAGTGGAGGAGTGAAACCTCCCGCCTACGATAAAAAGAGAGCGCCACTCGCCTGCAGCTTCTTCAATGTCTCGACCTGCGCGTTGCGGCGGCGGGTCATCTCCGCGTCGCAGTAGTCGTACGACCAGTGACGGATCTCATCATCCCAGAGCATCATTGACGACAGCTTCGCCACTACGCTGTCGTACGGGTCGGGGGAGAGGGAGAAGATTGCCTTCGACCCGTAGTACTCCTTGCCGATGCTCGCCATGATGCGGCGCCACTGCTGACGGTTGGCGACATGATTAGGGTCGCGGAAGTACGCCGCGCTGATCAGCTGGCGCAGCATAATATGGTGATCTTGGCGGCTTATGGTAGCCTTCTTGGTCTCGCGAAGAATAAACTCGTTTAGTAGGTTCTGGCGAGCCGAAAGAATACTCTGCCGGTCGTGGCTGCGGTTGGCGCGACTGGGACCGTACCGAAGACGGTTGCACCGCTCTTCGCGCAGCCGCTCCCTTTCCTCGGCCAGTGTCTCCTCGTTCTCGCTGAGCTCCTCATCGAACCCAAAGAGCGCCCCGCCTCTCTTAATGTTGAAACTGTCGGAATACGGTGTGTACTGAGGGCCGAGAGAGCTCGTGGAGGCAGTGCTCTGCGATAACTGGTCGCACTGGTAAGACTCACTCGAGTCACTGGGATACAGGACGATGATGTCCATGCTGCCCTCTTCGTACACCATGAGTGACGCCGACATTTTCTTTCTTAAAATATGCTGGAGAGGGGTGTGAGAGCGGATAAAGCAGCTTTTGGACTTATGAGAGCGTGCTACGTATAAAGCTGTGAGCTGAGCGTTAATCGTAGTCTCTTCTTTTTGTTCGTCGTTGATGTCTCGCTGAGCTGTCGGGCTGAAATGAGCAGGGAGCACACACACACACACACACACACACACAGATGAATGAACGTAGGCACGTAATGTATGGGGTGTGGGGTTATGAAAAGACAGTGTGGGATTGGGGGACCACCGCGATGAACACGGAGAGCGAGTGAAGCAAGAGGTGTGGGACAGTGAGGGAAAAGGGGGTTGGAGGAAGGCGAAAAAAAAGGGGGCAGCGCTACTTAAGCGACGGTTGAGTTTTACGTCGTCCTAGGGTTGCGGAAAAAGAGAGAAGACGAAAAAGTGCACGCCGTATGCTGTGTTCACTCCGGAAAGCTACTGACAATGTATCTGGTGGACGCGTGGAGATCAGCGTGGGTGTGTACAAAGAGCGAAATGAAGAGCCAACACGCAGCGGCAGCGGTGGAGAGGCAAAGGGCAGTAGGGGAAGGAAGAGTCCAGAAAAGAGGGAAAGAGGCAGAGTCGCAGGCACAGAGAACGCGCCGCCACATGAGGATGAGGAATAAGAATGCACCGCTCCCTTGGTGAGGGGTAGGGCAGCAGAAATAGCCTAATGACCTAGCGCCCGCCCCACCGTTCAAGGGAGGCCGCTTGTCGCCCTACAGAAAGGATCTGGGCAGGCACAGGTGCTTCGTACATGCGCGCCGCGGAGAGCACACAGTGCGTCTCCCACACACAGGACCACAACCAGAGACATGCGCGTGCGGATACCATGACCAGTGCTATGTGCATGAGAGAAATAATACTGCGCCCTTCTCTATGCGTATTGCTGTTTACTGAGTTTCTCACGCGCACTCTTAGAGGTGCTTGGGTCACCAGCTTAAGAAAGCAAAAAAAAGGTCGAGTCATACAACGAGCAAAGCAAAGGAAAGCTGAATGAGGGACGCATTCACACACGTACAGCCAAGCACATCGGTACGCTACTGTCATCCGCTTTATTCGTGACATCCCTCTCTCTCTCTCATTTTTGTTGCTGCTCGACACGACAAGTGAAACAGAAGACAACACGCACGCACACACACACAATGCGGCTAACAAGAGAGTGAGACACCGGCGATGCTCCGTTGCCCACATAAACGCGCACACACGCGCGTACACGCTGGCAGTTGAGTAGAGGGGATACAGATGAAGGGCGCAAACAAAGACAGTCACTGCACCTATACGCACGCCGAAGAGGGTGTGCATCGCAAGTAGAAAGCGATAAAAAAGCATACGTCATCCTCGATAACTCAGCAGCGTGTGAGTGGCCATTGGGGGGAATTCAATGGGGAGCTCAAGAGGGGTCCCAAAGCGAGCCAGGGAAAGGAAGTACAGGGTTCGCACACACACACACACACACACACAACGCATCTGATTAAAGGAGAAAAGAGGGACGGCGGAAGAATGCGACTCACAAAACAGCCCGACGCTCGCCTGCACATCGGGGACCTACTTCAAGCATCAGACACAGCAACTCAGCGAACGAGAAGGAAATAAAAGCACTCAAAGAACACATTGTCAATAGAAGCCCAAACAGCATCACTTTCGCTGCTTTTTCTTCTTTCTCGTCGTGTTGAGGAAAACGTCTACCTACAGGGGGTCAAAGGGGAGGGGGGAGACACGCATGAGCATCGAAGTGATCACCGAGAATGACGGGCTAGCGATCTCCTCAACTCCGCCTCGTCTTCCGTTCAGCACGAGTCCCTTTTCCCCTTTGCCTTCGTCATGGGCACTACGAGAGAGAGACACAGGGAGATGGCAACTAGCTGTTGGTGGCAGTGCATGTGAGCGTAGATAAATGGGTGCATTACCTTCAGCTTACACCATCGCCAGGTCGTCTACTTGTTGGCCTTGCGCTGACGGAGCAGCGAGTCCACCTCGCTCTGCTTTACGCGGTACAGCACGTAGGGAAACAGCGCTGGAATTGCGCCTAGAAAGAGGTAGGCTGTCGATTCCTTAATGTAGCGCGCGTGCAGGCGCTCATAGCGGTCGCGTGTGAGAACAGAGATGAAGCCTCGGAAGCTCTCGTCGTCGACACCATCGCCGTAGTAATACGCCTCACTCTCGCGGATCATGTTACTGAGAGCCTTGCGGGACGTCGCAGCATTGCCCTGCTCAACGTTGTACGTCACCTCAGCGACGGAAACGGCGTAGTTACCCAGTGCACTGGGGGTCACTGTGTAGCGCAGCGTCTCTGACGCGCCGTAGGGAAGGGAGGCGATGAACTTGCTCTGCAGCGAGCCGTCCTCCAGATGGTCAGATATCTGCACATCGAAGGCAGGACTCTGGCCGTAGTTCGTCACTGTGACTGAAACCTCGAGGGAGGTGCCAAGGACGATGTCGTCGCTCGAGGTCGTCTTGGACACAAACACCAGCGGATGAGGATTCATCTCCACATCCTGCGTCACCTGCGAGCAGCACGTCGTCGCTACCAAGGCGACCAAGCACAGTGAGAGCACCACCCTGAGCGCGGACATTGTCAGAGTAAATAAATATATATATGTGTATATGGCGAGGGCTGCTCAAGCCTACGGAGGACGTAACAGGGAAGTAGAGATGCACTGCGACTGCCGACCACCCCGTGTGAAAGCGAATCAGAGACAAAAAAACAAAAAGCTGACACTCACGTAGTAAGATGATGAAAAGTCAAAGAAAGGTGCACGGTCGTGGTGGAAGGGAACGGGAGAGGCGAGTGCGACGTTTTCCGCGTCGACACACATGCGGAGAGAGACGGGGGAGATGGAGGAAGGGAGCAAAAAGCAAAACGAAGTGTAGAGGAAAGGAAGTGAAAGATGAGCACAGCACAGAGAGCAGCGCGCTATCTGGAAGCATAGTCGCGTAGCAAGGGGTAAACCGAAGCAGCAGTGCGGAGGGCAGTAGACTGTCGCGCCCCTACCCGTGTGCGTGTGTATGTGTGTGTTTCCTCCCTGTGGTCGTCAGCTGACCTTCGCGCCAAGTAGGTCACTGAGGTATCTAGCAACGGCACGTGCATGATAAGCACCATCGGCTCGCCACACCATCGCCTCATAGTTGCCTTTCCTCCATTGGGTAAGTACTTGTGGGAAGAATGAAGAGCTCATCTGGCCTTGACAGGCATTCGTCGAGTGAGGAATGGGTATTGAAGGAGGGAGAGAGGGGGAAAGCGCACTGAGTCTCTCTCCTTGGTGGCGTATCGAGGATGACCAAGATATCGAACGAGATGAAGGAAAAGTGTTTGGTGCGGAGAGAAAGTTGAGGGGGGAGGAATGGATGTCAGCAACACAGGTGCAATACACAGTTTCGCCACATTGTTGTGCATACTCAGCGACCCCTCATCTCTCTCTCTCCCATTGTGTTGGTCCCCTCACCGCCACCACCCCCTCTCTCCATAGCAGAGTATTCTGTTCCGATTTCAGCCCTCGTCTCTCTGTCCCCTCTCCTGGGCACAACTCGCTACACACATCACGAAACATTTATCGGTGAGAAGACATCAAAAAAAAAGAGGGACACGCAGTCCTCAAAGCCGTCGTCACCCCACACCGCGAACCCTCTTTTAGCCTCCCTTGCTCGATCTCTCCCCCTCACACCTGCAAGAGGGAAGACAAACACAAAAAAAAGGGGCCGTGAGAAAGCCCAACAGCGGCGTCGCAGCGGCATAGCAGTCTAACAAGCGTACATCTCGAAACATGGCAGACGGTTTGCTCCTGAACAGTAGAGAAGCGGACGTCACACCCGTCTCGCGAGCACCAACCCTTCTCCGTTCGCGCGCCTCACCGTATCCCAATCCCCGCCCCGCCCCGCCCCGTCTTCAAAACCGGAGGGACTCGAGGTCTTCGATGGTCATGTCGGAGAGCTCAACGTGATGTTCGAGCAGACGCTGACATACGCGCTTCGGTCCATGCAGTTTGCACAAGTGGCCAAAGGCATCACGGGCTGAAGAGGCGATCTTGCCAATGTCAACTAGATGCCCTACGCACCGTTCGACGTAAGACCAATCCCCCATCTCCACCGCGTACGCCAGCAACGGGGAGACGACATCGGCGTCCCCCAAGACCCGGGCGTGCTCGAGATGTTCGGAGAGTGTCTGCAAGCTGCAGCCGTCCTTTAGGATGAAAGGAAGCGCTTTGTTGTAGGGCACAGCGTTCTTTGGACAAAGCGAGATCATCCTCAGCACCTCCTCCCAGGTGCATTGAGCTATGAGCGGCCACAGACTGTTCAGGTCAGAACGGGTAACACGTGCGTGGCTGAGCATCTCCGCTGCCACGTCGGGCCGCTTCTCTGCGAGGGCGGCATGAAGGAGACTACATCGGCTGACAGTGGAGAAAGGCAAGTCGTCCACAAGGCGCGTGTGCCACTCCTTCCCCGCCCCCTTCAGCAGCACAGCACACGCCTCCGCCATGCCGATCTGCTGGGTGGTACCACTCACGCTGGCCCCTGATAGAGCATCGCTGATCATCTTACCATCGCCCTTGTTAAGCGCTTCCCAAAACAGAGACCACTCCACCTCCTCAGACTTGCGGCGCTGTAAGCTGGCGGAAAGGCGCAGCTTCTCATTAAAGCGTGCCTTCACATCCTCGACGCCGACGCCGGTGTAATGCATGACGGCCTTTAAGAGGTCAAACGTGTCTGCGGGTGGGGTGTGGTATGGGTGGCGCTGATAAATTTGAAGAGCACGCAGCCAGTTGCCAGACTCGAGGGAAGCGTGGAAGGACTGTGGCAGCGGCGCCGCCTTCCATATTCTCTCCTGGCCTCGCATAAGTAGATGAAGAAGCGCCGCCAAAAATGTGCGAGAGAAGCAGCCGAAGAAGATAAATGCAGGATAACGAGACAGTGTGGAGGCAAACACGCACCCACAGCTGCGTACGCACCTGCCTGCGGAGACGTGTGCAACGTGTGCCTTTCACCCACTCACCCACAGAGAGAGAGAGAGAGAGAGAAAGGAGGGCTGAAAGCGTAGGGAGCCGCGCTTCCCTTTGGGGGCACAGACCAAGCTTTGCTGTTGTGGCTCGCGTTGCGCTCTTGTTGCTGGAAAAACCGACGTGTGTGGCGCACGTGTCGCGGCGAGGCAGGCGCCAGCAACGGAAGCAAAAAAAAAAAGAGGAAAGGAGAGAGGTGTAATAGCCAGCGTGTATGAGAGAGTGACGAAGAATATTCCGCTGCAACCTTATGCCGACACATATGTGTCTGCCAGAAAGGAGAAGCGCCAAGAGGGGAAGTGCAGCATTGAAGGGGGGGATAGCATCTCGCCAACCGCCACCTGCCCCCCGCTCCCATCTCTTCACAATGCAGTCACCTGCCTCACGTGCATCGTATACGGCGGACCGCGAGACGGATTAAAGAAAGAGTAAGACCCGGCATTGTGAGGCCGTGCGAGTGCGTCAAAAAGCAGCCGGCCTCAGCGAGGGGTGGGGGACACACGCTTGAGCACGAAGGGCCACGCGGGAATGGGAAGAGAAAAAGGTAACGGGAGAGAGAGTAAGTTGCCGAGACACTCGCTTTTCATGTTGGCCGCACTGGTCCAGGGCGAGGGAAGAGAGTGGGTGGCATTTGCGCTTTCTTGTGTGGGTGGGTGGGTGCACTACGTGGAGACGTAAGATGGGGAGAGGAGTCAAAGACGAAATAGCAAACTGAAAGGAAAGTAAAGAGTACAACGACGAGTTGAGCACCATGACCACCATATAGTACATACAGGGAGGGAAGAAAAGCGGTCGGAGAAAACACGCACAGGCGCACAGCTAAAAGAGTTTTGGCTTCGTCTTGTTCTGAACGTGCTCACACCACATCACGAACCACTCAGCAAAGATCGGTATACAAGCACACTTCACCTATACCTCTGGGTTGCACTGCAGTCATACCCGGGTCGTCTAGGACAAACCATTCTGCCATCGAGTCGCGCCATGCGCCCAGCAGGCTTCTTCGATCCTTCCCCGTCCCTTCTTCGCACATATGCTGTGCAATTGACGTCAGACAAATCTGGCAGCACCGCACACCTCGATCCAAGCGGATCGCGATCAGGGTCCTGTTCAAGGGCGGAGGCGGCGGCGCCTATTGTGCAGGTTACAGGGGATGTCGCCCTGGCGCTGGAGACAGGTGAACTGGTCCGTAGTCAATACCGCGGTCACCAGTGCCTTTGCTATTTCCGATTCAGAAAGCCTGTCGGCTTTGTCGTTGTGTCCCAGTTCACAATGACCAAAGACAAACTGAATCGAGAGGCACAGGCGGGGCGTCAGTAATGCCAGGATTGGTGCCTCCATACGTCGCAACACACAAGGGAGAAAGCAACCTACAAAAAAAAACACTACACACTTCAACGAAGGTGCATTGGTAACAAGTCTACGGGGGCTGCACCGCAACAACGGCAAGAACGACAACAGCAGCAGCACTGTATGTACATGTGAAATGGGACTATCTGCTGCCCATACTTTACTCATTCTCACATCCCACCTCACCTTCATGCTTCTTCATAGCGACACAAGAGGAGAAAAAAGGGGGGGGGAAGAGCAAACCAGAGCGGGGCTGGACAAGTCCAGCAGCAGACGACTACGACGATGACACAGACACAAAAAGCTTAGACATATCCGTTAGCTTTCCCGAAGTGCAGCGCTGGCAGTTTTGATCTGAGGCAAAAACTGAATCTTCTCCTCGTCCCGCATGGCGCGCACAGGGGCATAGGAGCCTAGCTTGGGTAGATGCTCTGCCAAGAGCTGGGCGCGAGCACGTCGGATGTACTCTTGGATCTGCTCCTCTCGCTTGCGGTCCTGCTCCTCCACTTTTCGTTCTAGCTCTTTCTCCTGCTCCTTGAGGAGCCGGCGTTCCTCCAGGCGCTGTTGCACCTCGGCGATGTGCTGCCGCTTGAGCTGTGCTTGCTTTTGGCGGTTGAGCTGTTGCATCTTCGCCTCGGAAGCCAACTGTTCCATTGCCAACTGCCGGAAGCGCATCTCATCGGCCAGCTGTGCCTCCTTGGCAAGACGGCGCTGATCAATGAGCTGCTGGTTTTCGCGTGTCACGGCGGCTGCCATGCGTTCTCGACTCGCCTTCTCTGCCGCGATAAGCATCTGCTCCTTGGTGAGTCGCTCCTCCTCGTAGTACTCCTGAAGCAGCATCTCCAGCTCACGCTTCTTGGTCTCCTCCTCGACGATGCGGCGGCCCTGCTCTTCCAAAACGCGGGCCTTGACAGCGTCCCGCTCGCGCGCCACCTTGGCGTCCATCTCGCGTCTACGAGCCTGCTCATCGAGGTACGCGCGAATCGCTGCCTCTTCTTTGGCCTCACGATCCTGCTCCGCCTTCTTCATAGCAGCGCGGAGGCGGCAGAACTCATCCTGCTCCTCCATAAGCTGACGCTGCCGGTCTCGACGAGCGAGGGTTTCGAGAAAGTCCTGCTCTTGCACTCGAGCCACTACGGCGTCTACGGCGATGCGTTCCTGTTCGCGCTGCTTCGCTTCCTCCGTGGCGGCCAAGCGATGCTGGCGGATTATCTCTAGCTGCGCTGCCTGATGGCGTCGGAAGCGCTCCATGTCCTCTTGACGCTTCTTCTCCTCTTCCACTTTGGCAAGTCGATCCTTCTCCGCGAGATACTCCATGTACCTCCGTTGTTCCTCCGCCTCCAACGCCTTGGCGGCGGTGCGGTCCGTCACCTGCTCTGCACGACTCTTACGGAGATAGGCGTACTTTAGCTGGGCCTCTAGCGACCGTACCTCCGGGTAGTCACGTACCAGCTGCAGCATCTTCGCATCCTTGACCTCGAGCCGCTGCTGTTCAGCCAGCTCCGCAGCCAGGGCCTCGTCGGTGGCAGCCGCCTTCAGCTTGGCCGATCGCATGGCAGCAAAGTTCTCCTCCTCTTTCTGTCGAGCAAGCTCCGCCTGCATCGCTTTGTAGCGGTTTACGCGGCGCAGCCGCTCCGCTCGTGACTCGCTAGAGCTCATTCTGAGTCACTATACGCTTCTTCTGTTGGAGAGGTGCACCAGGCCAGGCGGATACGTTCCACGTGTCTGGATCGAGGAAAAGAGATTGAAAAGTGTATATGAGCAGGGGGAGAGAAATAGTGCAATCGTACTGAAAACTTTGCTTGATTCTTCTATGCTGGTAGCGGGGGGAGGTGGGGGCGCACGTTGAAAACAAAAGGGCCCGTTAAAGCTTCCGTGCGTACTGCGGTTGTCCTCTGTACGTCTCTCCGCCCGTGGCCATGGCAGAAGGAAACAGCCAAGAGGGAACCGTGGGAGAACGAATCGGGGGTGTTGATGAACCACGTGTTCACGCTCTGGAAATACTTAAAAAAGGTACAGAAAGGCCGTAGAGTGGAAACAGAATTAGAAAGCGTGATTCAATGCGAGACACATACAAACGCTTCGGATACCCTTTCTTTCTCAAAAATGAGGTCGTTGTGTACACAGCGCAACAGACACGCTGAATCCGCTTAGCAGGTTGCCCATAAGTAATGAGCGTCGCTGCCGCCTCGATAGGCACACACTGCCGGCGTAGCAGCGCGCAGTGAACAATAGAAAGCGCAGGAAGGAAAGTCACCAGAATGCGCAGCGGTTGTAGTTGTTATTTTCGGCTTGTCAATTCATTCATACACAGTGGTTCAAACGCCCACTCCAGTCCGGCCTGTCAGAGGCCCATCGCGGGGCGCGAGTCAGTCGTACACACGCGCTACAGCAGTGCGCCGACGCAGTCATCTCAGCACGGCCCCGGTGCCTCCCTCGCAGCGGCTCAGTCCCCCACCCCACCCCAGTGGGCAGTGAGGCACGGGGGGAGGGATACGCTCGAGCCACGCTCACACGGTGCCCCTCGCATGGGTGCCCCCCAAGCGTGTTCGCTGCCGCAGGTCTCTTCGACGCATCGCCATCCACGACCTGCCCACCGGCATCAGCAGCGGTGAAGCTCTCTGCCCTTCCCCCACCCACCCCCACGGACTAGGAGCCTGACCCTGTCACCACCAGAGGTGGCTCGGCATGCAGCAGGGATAGGGGCTGCGGGGCCTCCCCAGAGACAGTGGGGCACTGGACCCTGGCATACCTCGCTGAGGTATGCCCCCTGACAGCAGGGAGCGTGCAGCGATGGAGGAAACACAAAAATGTTAGCAGCTAAAAATAGCCAAGTACGTTGGGCGTGAAAGAAAAAGGACCCGGAGACGGAGGAAGAGCCTGTAGCCAGTGAGGAGAAATGCCGTAACATGATAAGAAAGAGACAGGACTTACAGACGAGCCAATGTATTAGCCGTCACAGGCACGGCCTCCGGCACAACCTGACGAAGAAGTGAAGAAGTCGAATGGGAAACACATAAGTACACATCGGTTGTCCAACGATGAGCGCTGCTCATAGAGTCCATGTTCCAACTCCCACCTCTGCAGCCCACTGCAGCACCGGACGATGGTGAACATGGGACACAATAGTGGCCATAGAAGCTCCCAAGCCCCTCTCACACCGACACAAAGTTTCTGTTCGCTCTCAGGACTCTACTACTCACACATCGACAGTAAGCAAGTAGCGTTCGCCTGTTTTCTCCTTGTTTCGTTGTGTTTATGTATATATGTGGGGGAGGGGGGTATGTATGTGTGTGGGGGTGTGTTTGGGGGTGTGCGAATGAATGATGCCTTATATCCTTCCCGTTTTCACATTTTGTAAGAACTGTAGGCGGTGAGCGTTCAACGAGCAAATGAGAAAAAAAAAATAAAGGATAAGGAAGTCAGGGATGAAAGAGAGGAGTAGTGATAGTAGGGATGAAGGCAAAGCACACGCACAAAACAGAAATGTGGAGAAGATGAAAACGCGGTCATAAAGCGCAAACAAAAGCTTGAAAAGAAAAAGACATGATGGCGGTGGGAGGAGAGGGGCCCTGGGGGAGGAGGGCACACTCAAGCAGATGCGAGAAAGGGAGTGGGGAACGGCAGTAGACCTGAATGTGGCGTTCTAGGAGCGTGACGATAGGCAAGACGCCGAGTTTTTGGCACCCATACACGCACGCCAACACAAACGCATCTACTTTTAGTTGCAGGCATGGTGTATTTCTTCCTGTGCAATTCGGTCGAAAGCAAATGAGAAAAGACGGTGTTGTGAGCTACAGGAACACAGAGAGCTGGCACGCACACAGCGACCACAAATGCGAGCAGGCATACGGAGACACACAGGAAAAAGTGTCGCAGATATACACAGATAGAAACAGAGGAGGAGCGACTGCTTTTCGACAGCGGCAACACCAAAAAGTGAAGGAATGAAGCAAAAGCAAATTCAAAGGCCAAGATAGAGTTCTGGGTAGTCACAGACCACACTCGACAAGCCCACACCCACCTCAAACCACGCAGCGCATACACACACACATTTCCCTTCCCTCCCCCCTCCGCACTTAAGCCGGGTCACACAAGAGAATCGATGCCCATGGTGAAACTTAGACGAGTGAAAGGCAGGAGAGAGTGGCAGAAAAGGAAAGAGAGAGCCACAGGAGAGGATAGTCTCCATCAATGTCGTGCGTAGATTCCTCTTTCGTCGTCCTTCGCCCTTCCACCGTGTTAGTAACCCGGAGTGTGGTACTCGAGGATTATGTCGCTCTCAGAAGGCGGCGGTTGCACCCCAAGGCGTTGGTAATTGCTATCAAACTCGTCCAATGTAAGCAAGCGAGGTTGCCGTTTCTCCTCTGCTGCCTTCATAAACTCCAGTCCAACTTGATGGCCGTAAACGGAGACGGCAGGGCTATTCTTGGAGTAGAGAACAATCATCGGCAAGTTGCGACACGTCTGGTAGTGACAGTGCAACGCTGCTACAGCCGTATCGGCGTCATCGACGGTGCCGTATGTCACCTCCGCGTAGCGGTGTGGGCCTTCGCCGAAGAGTTCCACGTGGTGAACGGTACCGTACGCGGAGAAGAGCCGCTCTAGGTATTGCGCATTTGCGATGGATGATATGTTTGACACGAACAGAATAGCCTTGCGGTTCATTCTCGTCAAAGAACAGGGGAAAGGGAGGTTGTTGATCTTTTTTTTTTAATGCCCACTATTGACACACGTCTCTGCATACGTGTGGGTGGGGGTGTACTACGGTAATATTGCAGAGAGAGCGCGAGTGATGTGTGCAGTCAACGTTCCGCCTACTGGTGATCGCCGTGGGTATGTATGGATGTCACGGCTAATCTCGAGAGGGCGCAAGACAGCACCGCTGGATTCTTGCACGGTCGATATGGGCGTGCGCAAAAGTTACGGGTTGAACTGCTGTTTCAATGTAGGGCAGAATTGTTAAACATGGGAAGGTAAAAAAAAAAAAAAAACGGGCCGAGAGATGGGAAAGTGGTAGGCAAAAATGTAAACCCGCGGCGAAGTGCAAACAGAGTGCCGAGAAGAGGAGAGAAAGTTGAAGAAGAAAAGAGGAAGCGATTACGTCACGGGCCTGACCGCGCGCGCACACACGGAAGCCGGAGAGTATAAAAGCGGTAGAGTATGTTTCAGAGACATCTCCGACAGGAGAGAGGGCGCCTTCCTTTTCGGTAGAGAAAGCACCAGTTGAATACGTTGCCGTTTGATGAAGAGCCCTGCCTCCACAGAGACAACTGTGTGTACATGGACAATGGTGACGTTATGCTTCATGTGTAAGCTTGTCAACCCTTGCCAGGGCTGCTTGAGCAGCACGCCGTTATGCACCTCGTCCTTTTAAGGGAGAAGAAAAGAGTGAGAGAGACATAAAGAGAGCTTTCGAGAGAGAACCCATGTTGTCACTCTGCCCAGTGTGGCGAAATGTGTTTGGTGCGCATATAAGAAAAATCAGTTTTGCACACGTTCGCTTTTGAATGCAACCCTAGTCACACGCCTGACACACAGCCACTCTCACCGATCCCTTGAAACCTTTGCTCGCCGCATCCACCAAAAGGAGTCCAATGTGTGTATCTACAAGGCGAGGGAAAAAGACACAGCTGATCGATCACTTCTTCAAAAGGAGAAAATGAAAAAGGAAATGAAGACAGTGCCCCAAAGTAGTGTAGGTGTTGGTGAGAACGCACCATGTGCTATGCACTTGCTGACGCACTTGAACTGCTAGTGCTGGTTCAGCCTACGCCTTTCGATAAGTCGTTTATGATAAGCGTCATGCTTTCTCTCTCCCTCTCTCTTGTTTTCCCCTCCATTGATTTGTTTGTGCCTCATTAGTCGTACTGAGGCAAGCCGAAAAAAAAAAGGAGTCCGCTGTCCCAGACTACTCGCAGCGCCAAAGAGATTCAAAGGCGCATTTACCCGCAGCACACCTCCAAACAGAAAGCGCCACAAACAGGAGCGCTTACACAGGAAGAAGGCGTAAACGGAGAACAACGCCGTAGAGACAAGGCAGGTCAAAGCGAATACATAAGAGCAGTAAGACGGAGGGTGACGGCTGTATCGCATACCCGGCGTGAACACAACTGCGAAGCTCATGCGATATTCGTTGAAGGTATCTGTTCTGTCATAGAAGAGCGGTTGAACTCTTCAGTCCGGCCTGTCAGAGGCCCATCGCGGGGCGCGAGGCAGTCGTACACACGCGCTACAGCAGTGCGCCGACGCAGCCATCTCAGCACGGCCCCGGCCCCGAACTCTGCCCACCCGCCCCCGCCTCGCCGGCCGCCTCACAGCCGCGCCCGTTATCCAGGCGGCCACCCGGTGCCTCCCTCGCAGCGGCTCAGTCCCCCACCCCACCCCAGTGGGCAGTGAGGCACGGGGGGAGGGATACGCTCGAGCCACGCTCACACGGTGCCCCTCGCATGGGTGCCCCCCAAGCGTGTTCGCTGCCGCAGGTCTCTTCGACGCATCGCCATCCACGACCTGCCCACCGGCATCAGCAGCGGTGAAGCTCTCTGCCCTCCTCCCACCCACCCCCACGGACTAGGAGCCTGACCCTGTCACCACCAGAGGTGGCTCGGCATGCAGCAGGGATAGGGGCTGCGGGGCCTCCCCAGATACAGTGGGGCACTGGACCCTGGCATACCTCGCTGACTTGTTCCCCGTTATAATGACCCTACTGTTGCTAATGAAAAGCAAAAAGCGCACACATCGAACGCCCAGAGAGACAAGGGCATATACACACAGATATATATACGTACAGTTGTACAACTGCAGCGTCACGCAAGGAATGTATACAGCCGCCAGAGCCTTCACATAGCATACAAAGGGGCACTGGCATCAACATCCCGACTCGGCCAAGGCAGCACCGCAACTTCTGTGCACCATCTTACTGACTCGAGGGCTTTCGATTCAGCTTCATGTGGGCACTCAGCAAGTGACCAGCGGCAAGGCCGGCCATGAGGGACAGCTCCCCGCAAATGACTGCGCCTGCAACGACGCGTGCAATCTGGCGGGAATTGGCACCCGGGTCTTCTTTGTTAGCTCCCGCGCACCCCATCAGCTCCAGCATGGCGCTCTGCGACGACAGGCCTGTGCCACCGCCAACGGCGCCAACCTCGATACTCGGCATCGTCAGGCTGATCATGAGATCCTCACCCACCTTGTCAATCGTCGTCATACACGTTGCGGACTCCACTACCTGCGCGGGGTCTTGACCAGTTGCGATGTAGAGCGCGGCCACGATGTTGGCGGCATGTGCGTTGAAACCGCCGATGGACCCAGCAAGTGCAGAGCCGCGCAGGTTCTTTGTCACATTCAGCGACACAACGCTGTCAACGGTGCACTTGAGAACGCCTTCGACCACACAACGCTTGATGACGGCCTCCGCCACAACCGACTTTCCGCGTCCCTCCACCCAGTTCACTGCGGACGGCTTCTTGTCAGTGCAAAAGTTACCCGACAAAGCCAGCACCCTCATGGAGGGAATGTGCTGCTGCAACACCCGCAGCGCCTTGTCGCAGCCCTTCGTGATCATGTTCATGCCCATCGCATCCCCAGTAAAGGCAGAGAAGCGCATATGCACCTGACGACCCGCCATGGCACACTTGATGCTCTGCAGCTTTCCAAAGCGGGTAGTCGACTCGAAGGCCTCCTTTAGCATGTCGAACCGCTCCTCACAGAACTTGACCAAGGCGATGGCCTCGTCGAAGGAGCTTACCTCCACTACGGGGGCACGCGTCATGCCTTCCTTCAGTACTGCCGTCCGGCAGCCACCGCTCAGGTTGATGGCACGCGCGCCACGGTGCGTACTCGCGACCAGTGCACCCTCCGTCGTCGCCATCGGTAGTCCCACCTCCTTTCCATCCAACAGCAGCGGACCAGCCAATCCCACCGGTACTGGAACATAGCCGAGAATGTTTTCGCAGCTCTGGCCCACAACGTTGCCCCAGTCGTAGTTCTTGTAAGGCATCCTCTCCAACGGATGTGTGGCAGCAGAGGATGGGCACATCTTTTTCTTGACAATATCACGACGTATGGCGATGGCGCGGTCGTAGTCGGGGGCAAGTGCCTGTTCAAGACCGTAAAATGCAATCTTCTTATCCTCCACCTGTTTCATGATCTCTGCATCGGACATGGATGCCCAGTTCCCACCCTTGGCGGCGGAGCAGGCAAGCAGGATAGAGCGACGCATAGCTGTGAAAGAGGAGACGAGTAATGTGGTGTGCCAAGGCAACGCCTACAGGGAAAGTGGTATGAGAAAAGTAAGGGAAGGAACCAGGTCAACAATGGACAAGGTAACTCCACGGCTCGTGAATTTGACGTCGCAGCTGAGGTGTATCTGGTACAATACAGCACACCCCAAAGGGAAGTGGCGAAAAAAAAAACGAACGCAAAAATAAGAGGGGAAACAGAAGAGAGATGTCAAACCGAAGAGCGATATCGAGAACTGGTGTTGGCGACAAATATTATGAGGATTCACTCCCTTATGCGTGTTGGTTTATGCTATTGTGAATGGGGGAAGCTGAGAAAGAGGGTGGACGCCTCGAATTCAACCAGATGCAGTTCACTCGTCGCTTCGTCAACGTCACTATGACAGACACATTGGAGAGAGAGAGAGAGAGACGCACTCACAGATGAAACGAAAAGAAACTAATGAGGAACGTAGAGGAACGGAGCGCGTAAAGAGGCTATACGAAAGAGAAAAATACAGGCCTGTAGATGTGTTTGGAAGGCGGGGTGAAGAGGAGACGTGTGCACTCTTGAATAAGGTGGTGCTGGCCTTAATTTGGGGGAGGGAGGTGGGCCGTGTATGTATTTGTGTGTGTGGGTGAGTGGGTGGGTGTGTGGGTGTCAACACAACAGTAGCGAAGTGTTCAAGGAGATGTATGCAGAGAGAGGCGAAAGCCAACAGTGGTGAAAGAGACGAAAGAGGGGGAAGACAAGCGACGGGAGAAAAGAAAACCAAGTGAGAAATGGCGGCAGGAGGAGTCAGGTAGGGAGAAAAGGGGATAAAGGTGCAGCACGAGAAGAGGAAATGTATGAGGAAAAGTACTCAATGGGGCAAAGAACAATGGCACTATTGACGTTTATATTTTCCCGTTTTGCTAGTCTGGAGAGTGAAGAAGGGATGTGATGATACGAACAATGTAATTCTGTGCGCGTGGGTGTGTAGGGGGAGGGGGGGTTGTGATCATGCACGAAGCGGTACCATTGCACACTCGCGAGTGGGGGCATGTCACGCGGCAGCCATGTGTGTGGGTGTGTATGTGTGTTGTTTTTGCCACATAAAGGAAGTATTTGATGAAGGGGAGAAAATCGAAGAATGTTAACAACAAAGTGAAGCATGCAACAATTTAAGATCGAGAAGCCCGACTGCAGACAAGTAGCAGAGAGGGATCGCCGACGAGCGATGCGGGGGGAGCACAGTCTTGCGCACGCCAGTAATACGCAGAAAAGAGACGCAAAAAACGGCGATATGCGAAACTTATTGACGGTGACATGTGCCCTTTACACATCAGTTGTGTTACTGCCACAGGAAGCGATGGCAGCCATACGAAGGGCACCCGTTTGTGTGTGGGTGGGTGTTGCTGTACAGTTGAGACGGGGTGCCCAGCCTGTCGCCTGCATTCCACCCCCACGCGCCCGAAACTTCACCTAGGCAAGCCAGAGAACCCCTATGTACTGAAGCCCAGCTTCAATTCTTTGTTTAGTTCACTTTTTTTCCAAGAGAAACTCAAAGTAGCAAAATCAACTTGGTAAGAGCGCTATATGTGACTCCATCATCCTTGCCTCCCCGCGCAGCTTTTTTACTTCTTGCCGACGGGGCGGAACGGCACCTTCTTCGTGTAGCGTGTCTTGCGACTCTCGACAGGGCGGGCGCGCACAGTGCGGCTGTGGATGGCGCACGCAATGCAGAAGCGCTGCTTCATGTACAGCTTCGGCATCGGGAAGTTCGCACCGTACACCGGGGACGCCTCTGCCACATCGCGGGCGGAAGCGGCATCCAGCATGCGGCGCACCACAAAGCGACCGACAGCCTTATCCTTCGGAGTCAGACGACCGCAGTTGAAGCAGTGGACTGGCTTGACGCGACCGCGGCTGTGCGGGGGCTTCGAACGTCCGTGGTTGCGGCGCTTGGTCGTCATGATAAAGTCACACACAGTTCTCTGTGAGTGTGGTTACGAAGGGGGTAGGGGGAGATGGAGTCATTATGTGTTGAAAGCGTGTTGGTTTGTGTGGAATGGAAGGAGAGGCGATAATGCGGAAGCGTGTGAATCAAGAACACAGAAGAGAGACAGGAAGAGGAGACATCATGAGGAATGTGAAAGAGGTGCTGCGGAAGGGAAGTCACAGTAGTAACCATTAAATGTGCCGGCGCCTCAGGCAGACGAGTCACGTGTGTGCGCTTTTTCGGCAGGCAGCGCAGAGAAAAACTCGACTGGCTTTCGTTCCAAAGCTGGAGAAAAGCGATGTCGCCGCCTCACAGAGAAGGCCCTGAGAGGAAGGCTCAAGTCGCACAAGGAGACCAAGCATACAAAAGTGGCTAAGAGCAAGAAGAGTAACCAAGCAAGCAAAGGTAAAATACAACCACTGGAAGCACACCAGAGAACACCATAACGATCAGGATAAAAAGGAGCTGAGCGTTAGATAGAGGAAGGTGCGGTGCACTCTGCAAGTGGCACGTTTTTTTTTCCTGGCTTGTTCCTGCTTGAACGCAGTTGCTTGAGGTTGGGAGAGATGTTCGTGCGTGCAGAGGAGTCTTACAGAGATGGTGGCTGCTGATGCGTAGGAGTCGTCATTACCCCAGCTGTGCCGCCGTCACTTAAGTATCGTATTTTCGTCGAGGGAAACTGAACGCGCTGCCGTTGTGGCGCCTTTTGGATCGCTGCCGTGTCCTGAGGCTCACTGTGCTGAGACACTGCCACCGCTGGGGGTGAGGCGGGGACTACCAGAGGCGGCGGCAACGCGGCCGACGGCTCTGGAATGTCGGCTTCTACCACCCCAGGTGCTACCGGAGTTGTTGACTCCATCAGCACTGGCGTTGCTGTCGTGATCGAGGTAGCCATCTCCGTCGAAACAGGCAGGCGATGGTGCACTGCTGGGCTCAGTAATACCTTGGTTCCCATTGTCTCCGGGGAAAGCAAAGGACCTTTGCTCGACGTGGCATAGGGGAACGGTGGACGGAGCGGTGGCATGCGAGTGCGTTCATTGTACACGCTTGCTCGCACCCATGCTGCAACAGCCACACGCTCGTCTCGCGCCAGCTGCGCTTCCTTTGCGGCCTCCAGCTTCTGGAAGCTGAAGGGATCAAACTCTGCCCCAGACTCAGCAGCCCGCATCATTGCCTCCAGGCACGGCTGGCTGATTGGTGCGGCACCGCAGAAGTGAATGAGGCGAGAAAGACGCTGATACACCCCACCAACCTTGACAGTATGCTCCTCTTGCACCGCTTCAAGCTGGGTCGAGAGGATGTTGATGTCATGAAGAGCTCCTGTCAACGAAGCTTGGAGTGACTCTATCTGAGCGGTGAAATTGCGCTCATCTGCCTCGCTCGCAGCCCAGTTCGCTTGCGCACGCACCTGCAACGCCGCTGACTCCGCCTTGCATCGCTGCGCGTTCACCGCCATGTCGTGCGCAATCGCATCGCCTTCGTTGGCAGCGTCCGCAAGACCCTCCTCCACGCCCTGTGCCATGCCTTGCTCGTAGGCTTCCGCCGCAACCCTCTCCTTTGCTTCTCCATACTGCCGATCACGCGAGGCCAACTCCTCAATGAGGTCCTGTTTGAGCTGCCGTAACTCAATCGCCGCCTGCTCTCGCTCCTGTTGGATAAGTTGAGCGTAGTGCACGCTATCGCTCTCCGTCTTTGCTCTGATCTGCTGCGTCAGTGACTCCTTGAGTTGCACATCGTCCTGAAAACGGCGCAGCTCCTCCTGCAGGGATACCAACTTTGACTCCAGTAGCTTGCGCCTGGCTACCTCTTCACTGTAGTTCTCCTGGAGCGTCCGCAGCTTCTCCTCGTTAACCTCGTGGTCGTTGACAGAGACGCTCAGGCGTACCCTCTCCTCCTTCAAGCGTACATCATTCGCGCGAAGAACATTATTGAGTGCGTGGAGGTGTCGGCTCAAGTCCCCCACCTCACCATCGAGTCGAACAATACTCGCCTGTGTGTCAGCAAGCTGCCGATCTAGCTCAATGCGCTCACCGGCACTGTCATCAAGAGCTGCCTTCGCCTCCTCGCCCAAAATTTTCGTCGTCTGAAGAAATTTGGCGAGCCGAGACTCTAACTCTCGATTTCGTGACTCTGTTTCGCCAATGACCGCTCTCTTGTCTTCCAATGCGTTTTTCTTGGCCTCGCTCTCGGCAAGAAGGTGCTCAATGGAGTACTCAATTTGTGCGCTTGTCAAGCTCCGTGTTCCAGAGTGGCGCTCCTGACGTTTCAGGTCAGCACAAAGGCTGTCCAGCTCGCGCCGGGTGTCACGCAGCTGCTCGGTGAGAGTAAACACCTGATCACGCAGCCTGTCCACCAGCAAAAACTGCTCCTTGCTGAAGCCGCTTGCCACCGTCGCCGAGTGTCCATCTACGAAGCCGGAGTAAGCGGCAAGAGGCTGCGCCAGCGAGCCTGTAGCTATCCCACCATCACCCTCTGTCAAAAGCAGCTGACTTTTCTCATTGGCGCCTCTGTGAGACTGGTATCTTAACGAGGATTGCTGATCCTTTCGGCGAACAATTTCAACATAAAAGCACATATTGACGTTCGGGCCGCGCCCGCGCTTTGCCCTGACAGGGACCACAATGAGACGCTGTCCACCTTCTTTCATACCGACCGTCAATCCCTCGAAACCTCGCATAGTTGACGTCACACATTGATGACTAGCCGGTGCTGTGAACTTAACAACATCCTCGCTCTCTTTCTCGAGCAAGCTGCCAAGACGCGGTAGTCCGTCGCTAGAGTCGTTAGACTGCACCACCCATGCACGGTAGAAGGCCTTGACGAGATTGCCGACAAAGATCTGCCTGTTCTCTTTGCCTTTGACAACATCACAGGAAAGAATACTGTCCGTCGGTTCACCGGCCGAGCCAAACATAGCGACCACAACCTGCGCACAGAACTCAATGGCGGCATCCTCTGCGGCAAACTGCAAAGACCAGTAATGGCTTTTCTCATCACGAAATGTGATGTACGCGCCGTCACGAGCAATATGAGCGCCCGCATCATTGCTCGGCAACACAGTCGCAGTACAGATGTATTTGTTGTCACGATAACAAGCAAGCTTGAAAGTTATATCGTTCGCCTTGCTTCCTATGAGCGCGCAGCTCACCGGCCCATACTCGTCATAAGTCCCAGCAGACTCGGAAAATGAGTATAAAACTGCATTCACTACACACGTGAAGTCCACTGCCGACATGGGCTCGTGCACAATATCTAGAGAAAACAAACAGAAAATAAGCAGGGCAAAGAGAAACAAATGCAGGAAGAGATAGGAAGCGAAGATAAAGTCAACTAGGAGATACTTAGGAGCACGAGTCACGGCAATTCTTTCATCTGAAAGCACTCATAATAGTCTGTAATGTGATATCACAAAGAGAGTTTGATAACAGCCGTAAGAAAAAGCCGGCCATGTCAGCACGGGGATGAAACACGCTTACTCTAGAAATACATCAGACAATGGAAGCACTCAGAGTTCAAAGTCGCAATTTTGATAGCCTGTCTTTCATTAGCATGTCTTTTTTCAATGTGAATCTCCAAACAACGCCAAGAAAACTTTCCCTGAGAGGAGAAAAAATGGGGAGGCGGCATACAAACACACTATGTACGGATTTTTAGACGACGAAGCTCCGCTAAAGTGTCAGCCATTCCTCCTCATTGACTGTCTTCTCCAACTCGCAGTAGTCAACGTCCAGTGTGTCAAGCTCCTTCACGTACAACGAAATCCACGGTGCTGCCTCCCTCACAGAAGACTGTGACATATCCAAAACGCTCTCCATAAGGCGGCGAAGAGAGTTCGAGTCTACATAGTTTGGTGGGAGGAGAAGGTTGCGGATACGTACCTTGTCCAAAGGAATTCCTAGAACAAAGCTGCTGCGTCTCGCAATTCCTTCGAGCTGCTTTGCGTGCGGAACTTGCCGTTTGCGGAGCCAGTGATTGTTGGCTGCGATAGTGATCAAAAAAACGTCACTCCCTCGGACATACATGAAGTCGGGTAGTCCATAGATGGAGTCATCGTGCACGATCTGATTCTCACTATCCCCAAAATCGAACAACGTCTCTTTACTCCCGCTCACATGCAAAAGAACGCGTCCGTTAGAAACGGGGTTGTCAATGTTATTTTTCTTCGACAAACAGTGAATAAGAAAACGCCTCAATGAGGGTCGGTATCCTGAAACCACATTGAGGCCTAGAAAATCATAAATTAAGTCAATTTGTGGATAGCGAGAAACAATGTACGCTTGCAGCTCGACAAATGGGTTCGTTTCATCGATAGAGAGCTTGCCAGTCGACAGGTCTTGAATAATGATATTGTTGAACGCCTCATCAAATGTGCCTTGCATACCCATACCGTAAATGCAACAGAGTCTCTCCAGCAAGCGATGATCTCGAGAACCGTACACCTCCAGGCGCAGAAAAGCATCTCGTAGCTCCCTTGCTTTGTTAACCTCTCCTCTCCATCGAAGCTTAGAAGCTTCTTCCTGAAGCCACGCGCGGTTTTTCTCCCGCACAGACTCGGGCGAAGTACCAGTTATAGCTGCCACTATTTGAATGTCACCGAAAACCTGTTTGCGCTCTTCTGCCTGATTCAGGCAAATTGCTTTCAGCATATCTTGTTGTAGCATTACCTTTTCCCTCTCCGCTGGGCAGAGAAGGGGCGGAACACGAAACTCCCACTTATTCAGGCGCCACTTCGAAATGTAAGACTCTGTCTGCTCTAGTAAAGTGAGCACGTCTTTCACCACTGTAATATCCCCATACTTTGTCAGCATATCCTTGTGCTTGAGTACCTTTGCTCCATAAGTTGCGTGCCACCGCGCTGCACCGACGCCTCGCAGTCGTCGTGTCACATCGAAAAGACGCATGTGCACTCTCGTAACGCTACCTACTCTGTTCTTACCAACCAAGGATAAGTTCAAACGAATATACGCATATATATATATATATATAGTTCGTTTTAAAAACGAAAGATACAGTACGAGGCGAAAGGTACAAGAGAGTCAAGAAAAGACCACTGCGTTGAGATAGTTCACGAGAGGGAGCAAAACAATCAGTTGCAAAATAACTTGTGCTGATTACTAAAACCTTTTTCCAGCTCATAGGTATGTTATTTCGTGCTGAAGAGGAAACGCCCTTTGAAAATTCAATCCGTGTGGAGAAGCACACAAGAATGAACATGACGAAAAAGGCACATTTCTTTGCGTATGCACTCCTTTTCTTTTGCTCCTTTATTCCTACAATAGTACATGTTTCACTAGATATATAGCAAATCTGTATTCGATATGTTTCACATAAAACCCGACTTTGGCAAAAAAAAAAGTCTGGCGATTGTCTCTCTCGCAAGAGCTTCGAAAGGACCGTTCCCCCTGCACAACACATGCTTGATCCTTGATAAGGAGGAATTTAACGCAACACCTACTAGCGTGTCCTGTGAACGGTGAAGGATAGCAGCAGCAGCAGTAGCATCTTAAAAGGACTCCTTGGAGTGAATATGGCGCAGCCACTCCGCATCAAGTGTGCTACCGCCCCACTCAATATAGTAATTATCCATTGGCGAGTGCATCATCGCGTCCAGATATGGTTTTTCTCCGTATTCACCAAATGCGTTGGCTGCGAAAAATTTGGGTAGACCAAACGGGAAAATAAAGTAGCACGGAAAAAACCACATTAATAGACGTCTAAACATCTCCCAGGTCGTTTCGTAGCGACGGTTGTCACGGTCAATCCAAAGTTCCTGACGCCCATAGCCCCAAAACATCCAAAAGTTCAGATGATACTGATGAAAAACAGACGTGTTCGGAGCCTCGCGTGGGTAGTTGAACGGATATTTTGCCTCATTGTGCATCTCAAACTCTTGGTAGCGGTACAGTTTCGAGATCGTTCGGCGAAGCATCTCAGCAGTCCTAAAAATCTGAACAGTGAAGTGTTCTCGGCAGCTTTTCTGCTTCGTGAGCACGGTACTCTGAAAGGTAAGAAAAAATGCAAGAAAGACCACGCGCGAAGGGAATGAAGACTGAAAGTTGCAATATACATTTTTTTTTTTTGAGCCATTCACCTGGAAGGTTGAATGGCTGTCATCAATGAATAGCACGCAGTACAGGTTGGTGCCGGCTGATGCAACAGCTCCTGTGACTTTTGTGCAGAGGAGAGCAAACCTCTGGACTGGCTAGCAGAATCACATTTACATTCACGGCGCATATATGTGTAGATTCCAGCTTTCTTTTTCTTCAGCTAAACGAAAATTCTGTCAATAGCATTGTGAATATCTACTCAGAGAGGCTTGATACGGTTGCTCAGCGATCCTCATCGTCAGCATCGAAAATACCCTCGCCGAGTTTCCACCACGCCAGTGTGTAGTACATATGAAGATCGTGGTGCTTTTCGGGTTCGTTTAGATCGCTCCAACCTTCTCCAGCGATAGGCCAGTGATACATTGAGCGGTATGTCGAAAAGTACCAAGGAATGTTCTTGTCCAGTTTCTTCACAAACCCAGGCTCCTTCATTCCGTGCGGAAACTCTCCTCTGGTGGTGAGCTCCAGGTTGGCGTATTTCATGCAGCAGCGGCCAGACTTCCGAAACATTGCGGAGAGTGCACTCTATCTGCACGGCAAATTGTTGTGGGTGGAAAGTATGGAAGGGTGAAGAGCAGGGGAGGATATGAAAGGAAGAACTCTAACGCCATTCAAGAGGAGAAAAGTTGGCTTGCGACGCAGTGTTGAATGCGGCACGATTCTCTTCTTCCAACACCTGGCACAGCTTTGCGCCAAAACGGCAGCATCATTCCCTGATGTGGACTGTGTTTGAAAAGCTTTAGATGTTCAACAGGTGATGACTTGGATTGATTAGGAGGTAACGTTTCTTTTCTCCATGTGCACACTGGAAGTGGCAGAAAGTGTGCGAAAAGGTGAACGCACAAAAATGAGAAGGGCACGAAGAGTAGCTTGACGTCTCCAGAGATACAGAAAGGTGCAGTGCTCTTTCTCGATGTCATTAACGAGAGCCACCCGAAGTGCGTGAGTGGTGAGGATCTTATGTGCCTCTGTGTGTGTTGGGGGGGGGGGGGGCTTCGTCCCCAAGAACATGCGTGCGGCCTTCCTGTCTGAAGATCAGGTCAGATGAGATCGCCACCGATTAAGAGACAGTGGAGAAGTCTTTTTCTTGCTCCCCCATTTCTCAACAGGATCCACAGTAGCTGTGGGCATTGTTTACTGTTTCGCAACTTACATGCAGAGGTGCCGCTTCATGTGTGGACACGCCACGTGACTTTAGCGCGCTAGAGATGCAACGCTTTGCACAATCTCTGTTGCTCTGGTCTTTTGAAGCGTGATGCGAAATATTTTGTCTACTGTGTAGTTCCTCCTGCGCCTTGGTTTACTGCTTTTGGGCCACAAGCAGCAATTGCTAAAGCATCAGCTGGTTGATCCCGCCAACTTGCAGACAAGGTCTTGCAAGCTTCGAGGTGACGGAAAACAGCCTTCTGCGCTGGAGGATTTGACCTTCCTCTTCCTCTTTGATTTCACGCGTGTATATCGCCATTTGTCTCAAATACTCTAGTTTTTTTTTTCTTCTGTTTGCAATGCACGGATTACAAATGCACGGGTAATACCCAATTCGGGAATACTTCTTTTGAGCAGCAAGGTTTCACTTCCCCCGTGCATCACATTTGTTTGGCGAGCCGCAGTATAAGCCATCTTCGCTTATGAATTGACGGAGCCGCAGAAGATCTGATAACTACAGCATTGCTCTTCTGCCTTAATGCCGTTCTTTTTTTCTTTGCGCTTTTTGTAGATTCATGACTGATTAGTATCGGAGTCTATCCTTGTCTTGGCACTCCACGTGCAATGATTGCTTTGTATTCCCTCGGTGCGCCAAGCACAATTCCTTTTTCTAATGATGGGATACACGGGAAAAAAATAGTCTCTTTTCGCTTGTCCACTAGAACGCTTTCACTTATAATCAGCGTGAGTTTTACAGCGCTGTTGAACTAATGATACATGATAATCAGCATGCAGCTATCTCCGTTGTTATCTGCAATATAATACTCCTTGTTTTCTGTATGTCTGGATGTTATTTTACTCTGAGGCTATCTAATCGTTGAAATGCAGACTCACATATCTTTTTGATACTGCGAAAAAGTGGTGACGGGAGCTTGTGATGCATACCATAGTTAGCAGTTTTGAAGCGTACGATTACTCAAGCACGTGGATCTGCTGCGTCATTATGAGCTTAAAAGGGGTGTGTTTTAAGTTGTGCTTGAGCCGAAAGATACCTTCTGCACCTCTGTATGCTTTGCACTGTATTAAAGAGTTATCATCACTCAGTTGACATGCGTCTTAAGTACATTTTTCTATAGGGTGCGGTTATCCCTGCTTACCACAAGCTCCGAGTGCATATTTGATTACTTGCTTATTAAAAATACACCTACTTGTATGCTGTTTCAGTTTTATCTGCAGGTGGATGCGCTATGTCGTCCAGATTATACCTTTCCGCGTCACCGTGGATGTCTGCGTTGATATGGGTGCCATATGTTTTTCTCTCTCTCAGGACTCGGGAGATTTTGAGACGAGCATCCTTCTGTTCTTTTTTTTTTTGGGTGGTGGTGGTGGTGCCTGATATTGAATAATAATACATGATTTTTCTTCTGAACTTCATTTGAACTTGCATGCCATTCGTACGCATGCTCAATGCAGCAGGAGACAATAGGAGTTGCTATTCTGCAAAACTTTCTTTCATCTCATAATATTTCTAATAGTCTTAATCAGCTTCCTGGAACCGCTTTCTTGAGTATTCCTCTTCCTTGCTCTACAATAACCTGTACAAGAGCGGTGTCCCTTTGATAGATATTGCCTGAGTGGCTCAACGAGTGTTCTTTGTGCAGAAGAGTCCTTCAAAAAATTCTGTTGATGCGAAGCAGGCTTAATAAACCTATTGATTTTGTTTTTACTGCTTTCATGACCTTTTTATCATTAAGCCTGAGTCTCGCAGTTGTGATACCCGCTGTTGTTTTTTTGACAGTGGAATAAAGCGCTACTTATTGTGTTCTTCTTGTTCATGCTAGCTCACATGCAGCTGCATATATCTCGTCGTGTTGCAGATCCAGAGAACTTGAAGCGAATACCCCAAGGTGCAATGTTGGATTCTTTGAAGGTTTTTGGTTTTGTCTCTGTGTGTCTGCGCAGCAACGTTTATGTGGAGACATGTGAAAGGGACAGGATACTGACCCCAAAGCATAGCGTACCCTATAGTCAAGTATTAAGTGGCTTGTTTCCATGTCGTTCTCTTTAAACGATTCGCTATTTCTTCTTTGACATGCTAGATGATACTTCCTTTGCCGCTTACAGTTGAGCAGGGCGTCAGTGTGTCACACAATTGGTGAAAAGAAGCTCTGCTTCAGCTGAGTATTCTTTCCTTGGCACCAGAGGGCGAGCTTCGAGTACAGTTGGCGTGGGTTTCAACTCAGCGCTGCTGCTATTCAGTGCAAAGGAAAACAGTATCACGCTCATATATACACATATATATATATATATATATATATATATGTAGTTGACTGCGCGCATATACTAACGAAGTCCCCTGAATGGGCTTTTTTTTTTATTATTTACCCCTTTACCTCTGTTAGTCATGTTTCTACGTGTATATGCCCTGTATCATGTCTCAGGCTTTGTATGTAGAAGGCTCTGTGGAGCGTCATGCTTGATGAGTAGGGCAAGAGTATATACATTTATATGCTCATTTTGTGTATGCATGTTTGTGCACTCGGACTTTAACTCTGTTTACCTTTTTCCTCACTTTTTTGTTTATCGTTTGCATACCAAGGACTCACTCATCTACAAAGTGTAAAGAGTCGATATATCAGGTGCTTTCGCTACTACCTTCTGTATTACATGTACAGATGTCGATAATGTACTATTGCAGCATTTAGTATTTTTTCTCTCGGAGTTTCAAATGTGGAATGAAAATAAATCAAACTCGACGCTGGTGACACCACTAGCCCCTGAACGAAGTGGTAGTCTGTGGGGGAATTGACGGCATGCAGCGTACTTCTCTGCCTTCCTGTAAGTTGTATGGGTCCTCAAATATTCTCCTCAGCTATGCCTTTTTTTGGGTGCGCGTCGGCGCAGCTGAATCTATTTTTGTAGTAGTGTATGCTTTCATATTATTGGGCTCACTTCTTTTTTTTTTTTGTGGCTCTCTGACTTTCTTGTATGCGACGTTGCTCCACCTTCTTTCGTCTTGCGTTCTTTTTTCTCTTCTGTTTTCACGTTTTCTTCAACATCTTTGCGGTCACACACATACACACAATAACCTGGTGTTATTCCCCAAAGGATTTATGAGAAGATTTATACCTACCCATATGTTGATCAATATCCACTTGAAGGCTCTAACGCTGAGTAACACCTACTTCACAGCAGCTTCCCATGTAGAGGAAAACGAGAAGCTCCAGATCTCTAATGCTGTGAAGGGTAAGGTGGTGACTCGCTTCCCTCCAGAGGCTAGCGGGTTCCTGCATATCGGCCACGCGAAGGCTGCGCTTCTTAACCGCATGCTGGCGGATATGTACGAGGGAAAGATGCTCTTTCGTTTCGATGATACGAACCCATCGAAGGAAAAGGAGCACTTTGAAGCGGCCATCGAGGAGGACCTCAACACTCTGGGTGTGCCGTACGATGTTGGACCAACATATTCATCGGATTATTTTGATCTGATGTTCGCAAAGGCGGAGGACATGATCAAGCGGGGCTTGGCGTACTGTGATCAGACACCGCGGGAGGAGATGCAGAAATGCCGCTTCGACGGTATTCCGACAAAGTACCGTGATGCGTCTGTGGAGGAGAACATGCGCCTGTGGAATGAGATGAAGAAGGGAACCGAGGAAGGCCAGATCACGTGCCTGCGTGCCAAGATTTCTATTGACGACCCCAACAAGGCGATGCGGGACCCTGTCATGTACCGTGTGAATCTCACTCCACACTCTCGTCACGGGACGAAACAGGTGGCATACCCGACTTATGACTTCTGCTGTCCTCTCGTGGACTCGGTCGAGGGTGTAACCCACGCTCTTCGCACGAATGAGTATCATGATCGCAATGCCCAGTACTACTGGTTCTGTGACGCTATGGGAATCCGAAAGCCGACTATTGAAGACTTCTCGCGGCTGAATATGGAGTACTCAGTGATGTCAAAGCGAAAGCTGACGAAACTGGTCGACACACACGTGGTGGACGGGTGGGATGACCCGCGGCTCCCGACGGTGCGCGCGCTGGTGCGCCGCGGTATGAAGATTGAGGCGCTTCGCCAGTTTGTATCGGAGCAAGGCATGTCCAAGAGCGTGAACTTCATGGAGTGGTCGAAGATCTGGTACTTTAATACGCAGATTCTCGACCCCACAAGCCCCCGCTACACGGTTGTGTCGAACACGCTGAAGGTTCGCTGCACTGTGGAGGGGCAGAAGCACATGGAGGCTGAAAGAAAGCTGCTCCACAAGAAGAACCCCAGCATGGGCGAGAAGACGTACTACAAGTCAGATGTTATCTTTCTGGACGCTGAGGACGTGGCGCTCATCAAGGACGGCGACGAGGTGACGCTGATGGACTGGGGCAATGCGTACGTCAAGGACATAAAGCGTCCGAGCGCCGATGCTTTGCCTACTGAGGCCACGATCATTTTACACCCAGAGGGCGATGTCAAGAAGACGAAGTTCAAGTTCACATGGGTGCCCGAGAGCGACAAGTCCTTGGTTTTCACTTTGAACGAATACGATCATCTCTTGACGAAGAAGAAACCGGACCCAGAGGAGGATATTGATGACATCATTGCACCTACCTCCTGCTACTCACAGAAGGTCATTGGCGAAGAGGCGCTTTCGGTTGTGAAGAAGGGTGACATTGTCCAGTTGGAGCGCCGCGGCTACTACATCGTCGACGACGACCAGGCAGAGAGGGTACTAATCGCGATTCCGGATGGCCGTGACAAGGTGAACCACCTTTCCGCCAAGGCGCAGTACCTGAAGACAGTGCCGAAGAAAGCGTCCGCTGCTGACGAGCTGGCGGCTAAGCGCGCAGCCAAGGCAGCGAAGAAGGCAGCGCAGAAGGCAGCGGCGAAGAACAGCTAGTGAGGCTCAGGCGCATGTGAATTTTTGCCCGCATGAGTCTCTGTCGCGTTCTGCAAAACGCATCGCTACTTGAAAACCGCTTGTGTAGCCGTTGTCTTGTCTCTCTTGGTGGCTCAGAGGAGGTTGAGGCTCCCTTTGTTGGCAACTTGGAAAAAGGGGGAAAGCAAGAGGGGAAGGGGAAGGAGTCAAAGATCTTTGAGGCACTTTTGACGTGACGATCCTGTCCATGAGCAACGACGGTTCACCTTCGTTTCCCCCTTCTCTTTCGCCGTCACCCGTCATTGTTCTGAGCCTGATTCTTTCTCCTGTTCATGCTGTGCGTTCGTGGTGATTCGCATTGAAAATTTCTTTACCCATGAAGAACGGAAGGGAGGGGGTCAAAAGAGAGGGATAGGTGGGGAAAGCAACTGCTTCAGCTACCGAGGCTTGTGTGTGTGTGTGTGCAAGTTGTTCTGTTTTATTGGTCATTTTTCGCGACTCACCCGGCCATCTTCATCGCTTCTCTTTCTTGACCCTTTTCTTTTTTTTTTTTGCCCTTCACCTATGAAATCCCAAGGCACACGCACTCAAGCGACAGAGCGAATAAGAATGAGAATAATAAAACGAAACAACAAGAGGCAAGCGAAGGATTCCATTCGCTGTTACGCGCATATTCGCTGCGCTGTTTTAAGTCACCTTTTCCTCTATACGCTCAACTTCTTTTTTCTGTGAATAGTGAGGTATACTCACCGCACTGCACGACTGCGATGGCAGGTGGATGCAACCGGCGCAGTGTTTCCATGGTGCTGACTTCGAGCCTTGCTCGAGTGTGTGAAAGCAGAGCCTGAATGCGTTCTCTTCTTACAATCCTTCTTCCGTTTCTCGCTCCTTTTCCCTGTTCCGTTTGTTCAATGCCACGACGACTGTGCCATGGCTGTTAACACGAATCAGCTGCACACCACCGCACTTCGTGTGTCACAGACGCTCTGGCCAGGAATGCCGAAGAAGGCGGCGATATCATTCGCGGATCTCGGCCTGGGGGCCCCGCTGCCCAGGGTTCTGGCAAAGTCCCGCGACGAGCGACGGAAGGAGCAGCGGATTGAGAAAAAAGAGAGGAAGGACCGCACACGCGAGGCCATGGCTGAGGTGGCGACGGCGCGTGATATTGTGGCGCAGCATAAACGCTTTGTCGAAGCGGAGGCGGCGCAGGCACGCAAGCTGAAGGAGATGCACAAACGTGAGCTGCGAGTGGAACATCTGAAGGCACGCTCTAAGCGCGAGGAAAGCGAGCGGCAACGCACCACGCAGCTGCGCGTGAGACAGGAAGAAATTATCACTGAACTAAAGGCGAAGCGACGGGAGGAGGAGGCTGAGATACAGCGGGTACGGGCACTGCTAGAGCGTGACACGGCAGAGAGGGCAAAGGTGGCACCAATTAATGTTCACATTGATATTCACCGCACCGATGAGGTGAAGCAACAGCGCGCTGGTCTGCCTGTCCTGCGCGAGGAACAGCCGATTATGGAGGCCATCAACGAAACACGTCGCACATGTGTGTTGGTGTGCGGCGAGACAGGCAGCGGCAAGACCACCCAAATTCCGCAGTTTCTGTGGGAGGCGGGGTACGGCCACCCAGAGAGCCACACCTTCGGGAGGGAGGGCCGCATCCTCGTCACGGAGCCCCGTCGTGTGGCTGCAGTGTCGATGGCGCGACGTGTGGCCGAAGAGCTTAACGCCCCCTTTGGGGAAGAGGTGTGCTACCACGTTCGGTACGATAACAACCTCTCTGACAAGTGCAAGCTGAAGTTTGCGACGGAGGGTATTGTGCTAAAGGAGATTCAATCTGACTTTCTTCTTCGCAAATACAGCGTGATCGTGATTGATGAAGCGCACGAGCGCAGTATCTCATGCGACATCCTGATTGGGCTGCTTTCTCGCATTGTGCCACTGCGCAATGACCTCTTTGAGGAGGAACTGCGCAAGCATCACGGTGACGTGGACAAGACAAGCATCAAACCGCTCAAGCTTGTCATCATGTCTGCCACCATGCGCGTTACTGACTTCAAGGATAACCGGATGCTTTTTCCCATTGTGCCGCCGCTCATCAACGTCGAGGCTCGCCGATACCCTGTCACGAATCACTTTGCCCGACGCACGGAGCTTAAGGAGTACGTGAACCAGGCCTTCGAGAAGGTGCGCCAGATGCACAAGAAGTTGCCGCCAGGCGGCATTTTAGTGTTTCTGTGCACCCAGCAGGAGATCGAGGACTTGTGTGATCGTCTGCGTCGGCACTACGCCACGACAAAGATCGAGTACTGTGACAATGCCTACTCAAAGCATCGACTGCTGACTGGACGGAGCCAGGAGGAGACGGCTGCGGCGTCGAGCGACAACGATGATGATGACGCCGCCACTGCAGGGGAGGCAGAGGAAAAGGACGAGTACGGCCTTCACACGGCAGACTACGCCCTCGACGACGAGGACATGACGAGTGGCAATTCGGAGGAGGTCGAAACCGTGCGCGAGGGGCGGTTGCGGCGGCCCCCTCAGCCACGCGATGGAAAGGGCAAGCGCACCCGCGGCGAGGCTGGAGCGCAGCTGGCTGGCAGGGATCCCTGGGGCCGTAGCGGCGAGGACCGTGGGGCCGCAGCGGAAGGGGTAACGACTTTTCCAGGTGAGGAGGAGGAGGAGGTCAACGGAGAGTATGACACACTCCATGTCCTCCCGCTTTATGCGCTTCTTGACTTTCAGAAGCAACAAGAGGTTTTTAAGCCACCTCTTAAGGGCACACGCCTCTGCGTTGTCGCCACCAACGTGGCCGAGACGTCCATCACGATCCCAAATATCAAGTACGTGGTGGATGCTGGGCGAGCTAAATCCAAGGTAATCGACGAGGAGACCAAGGCGAGCTGCTTTCGAATTGAGTGGACAAGCCAGGCTTCCGCTGAGCAGCGCAGCGGCCGTGCAGGTCGTGTGGGGCCGGGACACTGCTACCGACTCTACAGCACTGCAGTGTACGCAAACTTGATGGCAAGGCACGGCGACCCGGAAGTGCTTCGCACCCCGCTCGATTCCGTCGTCCTTCTTATGAAGCATATTGGGGTCAAGAACGTCGGTGGCTTTCCGTTCCCATCACCGCCACGGGAGTCGGACCTGAAGGCTGCCCTGCAGCACCTTAGCGTTATTGGCGCTCTCGATGCAGCGCACAACTACAACATTACCGAGCTGGGTCGACATCTGGTTGCGTACCCGGTGCCACCAAGATTTGCGCGGGCTCTTTTCGAGGTACTGAAGCAGCAGAAGGCGCAATCCGCTGAGGTGCAGGACATGGTTGCTGCCATCGTCGCGGTGGCCACGACGACGGCCAATGTTTTCACCGGAGAGGGTAATCAGCTCAAGGCGAAGAAGCTCGACGAGCGCGCCGACACCCCTATGGACCCCCGACAGGCGCACATTCGCTCCTTGGTGAGCCCTGGAAGCGACCTGGTCACGTACCTCAACGCATTCTATGCCTACCGAAGCGATCCGTGGCGCAGCTGTGGCATGTTCTGCTTAGTTTCAAAAAGTATGCACGACGCAAATCTGCTCTACACCCAGCTTCGCAGTCACATGCGCCAGCACTGCAGGAGTCAGGACGAGCTAGTCGACACGCTGGACGAAAGCGAGGCCACCATACTCGAAAAAGATGAGCAAAAGCTTGGGAGTCGCCACAGTGGTGTGTGCCCTTTGCCGAGGGAGACAGAGCTACTGCTGCGGCAGGTCTTCATTCCAGGGCTCATGGACCAAGTTGCGCGCCGCGCGACAGTGCATGAATGCCGCTCACTCGGTGTGGTGTACAACGACAAGCGAGCTACCACGACACCATATCTTGTGCTGGGTGTGAACCGCACCATCGCCTACATTCACCCCACCAGCGCCGTGGCGCGCACATTTCCGCCGCCAGAGTACGTAATATTTGGATTTCTGCAGAAGGTGCACCGCTCCGATACCAAAGAGACACAGGCTATGATGATGGGCGTTACAGTGGTGATGCCAGAGTGGCTGCGCGCCTACGGCTTTGAGGAGGAGGCCGAGTAGTAGCAGCAGCAGCAACAGCAGGCTAGCACTTCTCTTGCGATTTCCACGTGTGTGTCTTTCCCCTTCCCTTTTCCAGTGTGGAGGCCGTGCTGTGCGTCTCGTACGCTTTTTTTTCCCCAGTCGCGTTCTTCGCCATGGTGGTGTGGTGCGCCCCTCCTCGTACAGCTGTTGCTTTCAAGAGAAGAAAGGAGCATCTGCCCTGAAAGCACGGTGCAAGGGTTCAGGGTTCAGGTGATGGGGACGGTGATGGTGTGCGTATAGCTGCGTATTGCTCTTAACGGCGTGGCACCCTGTTTTTCTTTTTTTTTTATTTCCTCTATCGTTCTCCTGATGTGCTCGGCAGTAAACTGACGATTAAGGCTTGCCGGGGGCCATTGCGCAAGCACATATCAATAAGTTCTCCTAGAAAACACCCGTTATGGTCCTCTGCTGTGTCTCTGTTCCACGTAATAAAACCCGAATGCCGCGCGTAGAGGGGGAGCGCTCCGCAGCGAAGTGTTCAAATGCCGCTGTTTCATGCTGGGCGACTCTGCCGAGTGCATCTACAGTGAAGCCCTCGGTGTTTGACAAGCCGCATTCCCTTGTCTTTTCCTTTGGGCCTCTGCTGATGGTGCGCGCATCCTTCTCTCTTTCCACGTCTTTTTCAACTCTTCGCGTTGATTTTCGGTTTCCTGTTTGTTCTCTGCACCCCGAGATTCACACACATGTGCACACCTACGCATTTGCGAATGCACTTCGACACATAACCCAGCCCCTGTTTGCTCCTGCTGTGAGCACATTTCTTTCCTTCCTCCACGACTACTCACGTTGACAATTTCAGTCGTTGCGTCTAGCTCTTTCTGCCCTCCCCCCTCCTCTCCCTGTCAGTGGTCGTGTGCCTGTTCCTGCACACGGCAGTGGCAGAAAATCTGTTTCACTGGCGTCTTTGCCCACGAGAGGAGCGCGCACCACACTACCAAGAGCACTGACCACTACTAGCACTCCACATAGGAAGTTGCACGCTGATCCTCTTTCCCCCACGTGGTGGGAGAGTTCAAATGGATTTTGGCGTCATTGGGGGGCAGCAGGGACCAAAGGCGCTCCTGGATGCAGTGCGGCAGGCGGTCCGAGACCGTAATCTCGAAACTCTTCGTCGTCTCTCCAAAGAGTTCCTTACAGTTGACAACAACGTAGAGAAATGCCGAGACGAAAACGGCAACACTATCGCTCACCTTGCCCTGGACAAGAACCCCGCCACCCTCGAGTACGTCATCGAGGCACTCCACGCGAACGTCAACGCTACAAATGCGCAGGGGCGCACCCCTCTGCACGAGGCAGTGACTCAGAACTACGTAGCTTGCTGTGAGGTGCTCCTCACTCACGGCGCAGATGACACCATTCAGTCCACGACACAGTCCACTCCTTTTCACACGGCGGCGGCGTGTGGAAGCGTCGAGTGCATGGAGGCGATTCTCCGCCACAGCGACACACCGGAGGTGAAAGTGAACGAGTTAGACCGGCAGCGCAGCTCTGCCCTGCACAGGTGCGCATTTGACGGAGATGTGCGAGTGAGCCGATGGCTGGTCGAGCACGGCGCCAACATCGATGTTGCTGACTCTACGGATGCGACGCCCCTCCTCATAGCCGTGAGGATGAGCCAGACAGAGGCGGTGGAGTTTCTCTTGAAGAATGGAGCGGACTGCAACTGGCAAGACCGACAAGGCAATAGTTGCCTGCACTTCTGCGCCGTCCGCTGTGATGTCAAGATAGCCCGGCTGCTCCTCGCCGCTGGGGCCAACCCACGCTTGCTCAATGAGGAGTACGATAGCCCACTGCACATCGTTGCTCAACATTCGCGCCTCGATTCCGGGGCTTGGGAGGAGATGGTAGGGCTGTTGCTCATGGCTGGCTGCGACCCACTGCAGGTCAACGTGTCCAACAAGAAGCCCAGCGACTACGTTAGTCGCGGAATGAAGAGGATCTTCATTAAGGAGGACGTCGAGCGCCTGCTGCACAGGAAGGCACAGCTGCAGGAGGAGAGCGACGCTGAGCTCGCCAGGGCGTGGGAGCAGTGCGCGCAGTGGAAAACGAAAGTGCTCGAGAATATCTCCGTCCGGCGCCTCTGGGAAGCAGCGGAGGACAAGCGGCTGGCGCGGGAGAAGGAGGAGCGCATTCGATGTGCCAACGACGCGAGAATGACGTATGATGAGATGCTCACCAAGTGCCGCTTCTTGGAGGCGGAGATCCAGCGGAAGAAAGGGATGCTGGAGAAGGCCAGCGTGAAATCTGGGCGTTAGTGTGATTCACAATCCCCTCGCACTCCTTCCCATGTCTGTCGCCGCCTCTCTCTGCCATGCGTTTTTGCTCTGAGGGGGGTGGGGGCAGGGCTTTGGGGAGAGAGACGACTACTGTGTTTTCCCACGTGTTCTTCCTCCGCTTTTTTTTTTTGCCTTTATGTCTTTCGCTTTTTTTTCTTTTTTTTTTTCGTTCTTTCCTCTCGCCGCCGCTGCCCTTATCCAAAATGTACGATACATGTCACGAGACCATCCACCTAACGTCCCCCCAAAGAGCAAGATGGTTTGTAGTCCAACTACGAAAGCAAAAAAAAAAAGAACCGAGAGGAGCAACAGCCAAAGTCGTTTTCGCGGTACTTCGCCTCTCCTTGTGTTAGCGCTGAGCTTCACCTTCTAACCGCCTCGCCAGCCTCATGGCATCATGTCGTGGCAGCGGATGCTGAATGAGACGCAACCTCGTCCCGAAAAGGTGGAGGGCAACATCCGCGGCGTCACGTGCGTGGGCTCCGAGTATCGGCTCACACAGAGGAGTGTTGCTGAGCCACCGTTTTTTCCTTTCTTTTCTGATGACCCCATGAATATTTTTCTGTACTTCACTCCCTCTCCCTCTCTTGCGTTCTGTGGTGCTGCTCAACGAGAAAGCACACGAGGAGGACTGGTGTCATGAAGTCCGTGAAGGAACGCGATGTTGCTGGCATGGCGGCATTTGAGTTGGCCCTGCAGTACAGCTTTATCCGGCAGGATCGTTCCTACCACTTTGTGCAGCTGCTGACGGCGCTGTGCTCCTTCGTATTTTTCTCACAGCTGACGGCTCTCAACGTGCTTCTTGTGCTGCCGCCTCTGGTGCCGTCGGTGGAGCCGCATGTGGAATTCCTGCGCGCCTACAGTCATCCGCTCTTGGCGGTGCTTTCTCTGGTGGCGCTGCTGTTGATCCGGGCTAGCAAGAAGCGCTTCGTCATCGAGCCCGGCGAGCAAACGATGGAGCGGCTCAACCGCGATATTCTAGAACCGTGCCTTGGCATGAAGTTCGACACGCGCACAGGGATGCTGTTCTCTGACTTCCGCGCCGGCAGTCTGCGCGGGCGAGAAAACTACTATTCCCTTCGCTACCTCGATGACCCACAGCCACCACTAACTTCCGTGACAGGGATGGGGGGTTGATGGCGGAAACGAAAAGGCGGAGTTCTTATTTGAGGGCAGTCGACCCACAACCGAGAAAAAGTGCCATGTGCGTCTGCTGGATAACAAGCGCCAAAAACAAAGCACACCAACATGCCTTTTTGACGGCATTCGGTTCACAGGCAGGCATCAAGCTGAGCAGCGCCGAAGTTCTTTTTATTGGCTACTGGATGACAACAGCTAACTTCCCCGGTGCGCAGGGGATGCATTGAAAGAGCGCATGCTCTAGGGGAGGGCGAGGACTTGCTGCGTGTGTATGTGTCTGTAGGGTACTGCGTATGCGACTCGACGATGCTTGGTGAATGGAAGGGGGGTGGGGTGCGGGCAAAGGACTGAATGAGCGTCACAATTACATCACTGCTGACTTTTGCGTCCATTCGTTCTGTTTTTTATTGTTCATTTTTCATCCACCACCCTTCTGGTGCAAGCAATTTCGCAGTTGCTGGGGCTCGACATCAATGACCAGTAACGTGTGCTTTCCTGCTTCACATGGAGTGTTGCTCTTCCCCCCTTTCCTCGTGCCATTCCAACTCCCTCACTCTTCTGTCTTTTTCTTGCTCGTCTTCTCTGACGACGTCGCTTCTTTTTTTTTTCTGCGTCAGATATCCTCATTCTCTTTGCACAGTATCGTACTGGAAAAGAAGGGAACATAGGCGGTTTGCTTCTCTCTTAGCGTCTCCCTACCTCTCGCTACAGTCACTGAGCTCTGCACCTCACCTTCTCTCTCGTCGGGATCTTTGAAAGCATGAGAGGCAAGACAAGCCACCACGTTTTCTCCCCAGCGAAAGCGCAATCACTCAGATTCAGCACTGATCACACCTCTTCTTTCCTCCCTCTCATCACCCGCGGCTGCGTAGATTCGTACTCTTCTGCAGCGGCGTTTAGAAATGGGAAAAGGACGATATCGCTGTGGAGGAAATCGCCGCCTCTGTTGCTGTCCGCGGCGCTCATCATCGTAGCATTGACAGTCGCGCTGAGTGTTGAGGCGCGCCGCCTTGTCGCTGTTGGGGACCTCCACGGCGACTACGAGCAGAGCGTCTCCGTCTTGCGTCTTACGCGTCTCATCGACAACCGTAACCACTGGATCGGTGAGGATGCGTTCCTCGTCCAGCTGGGTGACATTCTCGATGTTGGCCCCGATGATCTTCTCATTGTCCGCCTATTAATGAGACTGCAGCAGGAGGCTCTAGCCAACGGGGGTGATGTGATTCAGCTGCTGGGCAACCACGAGCTGCGCAACTTCCGAGGCGACTACAAGGCGGTGGACGAGGCGAGCCTTGCTGCTAGTGGTGGAGCGAAGGGTCGTGACATTCTTCTGTCCAATGTGACAGAGCTAGGCAGATACCTGCGTTCTCGCAGGGCAATATTCCACTACGGCCCGTTCCTCTTCATGCACGGAGGCTTCTCCACGGCAACGGCCGGCATGATCACAAGTCTCAAGAAGATCGAACAGTTTAACTCGGAGCTCAGCAAGGCGCTACTGAACGGCACCATCTCACCTCTCGCGCGCAACGGTCTGGACCTGACTGAGGACGAGGTGAGCAACGTCGCCAACCCTATCCTCGTGCGCAGCATCTTGAATGTCAAGTGCGGTGCGCTGAGCAAGGTGTTCGACAAAAAGTTCCCAGGCATCCAGGCTGTCGTAGTGGGGCACGTGCCGCATGACCCACGTGACTTCGAGGACTGGCGGCTCTGTAGGGGCAGGCTTATCGACATCGACTTTGGCATGTCGCGCTGGAAGAAAGGCGACCCAGGGCACGTAGCGGCTTTGGAGATCGAGGAAGGCACGTGGCATGCGCAGCTTATCGAGACGTCTACTGGATCCAGCTCAGTCTTGGGAAGGAACGCACCCGTCGCGGATGCCGTGATGGTCCATTATCTACTGGGTTTCTTCGCACTCATTGTGGCCGTCGCTGTCGGCGTCCTCCTTGTGGCGTACTACGTGCCGTTCCGCTCCACCTCTGCATTGGAGCCGCTACTCGAGGCGAACGCGATTCATTACGGCACGGTGTAGCGAAGAGCCTTTTTGCACACTCGTCAAAAGAGGCACAGCGAGGGCGTAAGTGCGACAGTCCTCCCTGTCTTCCACCGTCTTGTACACCCAATTTCACTCTTCCTGTTTCTTTGAAGGTGTGTGCCTCTCCATCTGTACTCACGTTGAAGCGTTGAGGGGCAGCATGGTGGCAGAAGACTGTGTCGGTGGGAGCGAGAAGGAGAGGCGGTGCCGCACATAAATGCTGCCCCGTGGCGACTCTTGTTGGTGCGGTTGTCTCCCTTTCTCTAGGCGCGTTCCCCTGTCGCGATCGGGGCATAGTGTGCTTTGTTTGCTTCATTCTTTCTTGTGCGGTACAACTTTGGTCCTCCGCCTCCCTTTCGTGTGTCGTCGTGTTAAACTTCCACACTGCTCTCTTCCCCCGGAGACAGAGGTGCTACCATCGCTGTGTCTTGACGATACGGGTATGGGTGTGGTTGAGTGCCTTTTCTCCCTGTCCTTTCGTTCATGTGTCTTCTGGCTTTGTACTGCACGATGACAACGACGGTGCCAGCGATGGGCGGAACGTCTGTCTCTCGCTGCGGTTGGCTGCTTTCTTACCACATGCCCACCAACCCGCCTCTCGCACGAGCTCACCGATGTACGTAGAAGAGGGTGGTGACGAAAAACAAGACCAAACAAAAAGTCAAAGTTGTAGAACACACCAGCTGCATCACTGGCACCAAAAAAATCACCAACACGCCTGCAGCTGATTCGCGGACAGGACCCTCCCCCCTCCCCCACGACTGGAGTCGTGTGGTGGGGTGGAGGAAGTTTGCTAAAGAAAAGGGCGAGAACAAGAGCGTGGCTGTTTGTTTCTCTTGTCAAGTCCCTCTCTTTTTTGTACTCCAGTGCCGTCTCTCACCACTGCTACTATTGACCCCGACGCATCTGCTACTGCCGCATGTGCATATGTGCACACGACGAAAGTCAAGCGTGTGGAACTGAATCTCCTCTGCGCATCTCTTTTTCCTTTCCTGTCATCCCCCTTCTTCCCTCGCCTCCCTTTCGCTGTCTTCTTGATCTTCAACGACCGGCAACCAGCACTCCGCTGCGCTCCTGTCGCAATTTTCGCTGGAACTCTTGCGCCTTTCGCTCCACCGCGCGTATCACCACGTCAGCTGGCGTGGGTTTCCTTTGTCTCGTATCGCTTACGCACACCAGTCGCTTGGGAGGTATTCACCTTTATCTCTTCTCCTTTGCCGCCTGTTAATGGAGAGCACACACTCCCACCTACCCATACACCCCTCCCACACACACACACACGCATTCCAGACATTTCGCGTGATTCGCCTTTGACAATGCCCAAGAAGGAAAAGGCGAAAAAGGCGCTGACGTCTGCGGTTACCCCGCCGGGCTTCACAGAAGAGGAGCGTTTGCTGGAGGTGCAGTTGCACTGGGACGTGGATGTGCAAGCAGCGCCAGAGGTGCTGGTTTTTTTACGCCTCTTCCAGCAGGATCACTTCATTCTTCCTCACCAGCTGCTGATCGATTCCAACAGCGACGCTGACGCTGACGGCCAACACCAGCCCCTTCAGCAGCAACTGTCTGCTGCTCCCCCACTGCTCCCCTTAGTCAAGCAAACGGTCCCGGTAAGCATGCCGACTGCACGCCATATACTACTTAATGATATCAAGGCCAATCGCGTTGACGTGTACACCCTCCCAGGAGTCGACGATGTCAACGAAGCCGGCGACAAGCAGACGGGCAGTGTGGCGGGGAAACGGCACAAAGGCGCGGCAACTGCTGCTCCCAAATCCAAAGTAAAGGCAACAGCCGGACTCACCACTCTCCCCGACGGGGCCCGCCACATTGGGGGAACGGCACTCTCGCTTGTCCCGCTTCTTACAAGTTCGACAATGGACGTCGCTGTGGCGCTCACCGCGGGATCACTAGCCGTTGCTAACGACTACCTGAATTTCCGAGTGCAGTGCCGTGATTTGCTGCTGTCTGCGCAGTGCATGTCTCAGTGTCGCCCAGTGCTGGTGCGTCTGTATGGTGTCGTGGGACTGCCCACCGTGGCGTCCACATCTGATCCCTCATCTACGAAGTACATGGCTGCTGCCGCGACTGCCAACTCACGCCGTCGCCTGCGCGCGTGTGTTTCGCTAGCAGGGGGACGCGTGACGGTACCTGTGCTGCCGATCAGACCTGCAATTTCCGCTGAGGAGGCTGCTGCGCCGCCCTTGTTCCCGCCACGCAGTCCGACAGCCACTTTCCATGATCATGTTCTCTTTTTGAATGAACTGGGCACGCCTCTCGATGTGTACCGGAAGCTCTACAGCACCCTATGTGAGGTGTCGCTATGGCAATCCTTTGAGATGGATGCGCAGGGGACGGCGGTAGAAGCTGTAGGCGCTTCCGCACTGCCGGGGGGATGCACAGAGGTCTTACTTGGCAGCGGCAGTTTTTTGGTGCGCGACTTTTTGACAGACGATCAAACGCGCTTTTGTGAGACGGTGCAGCTGCTGCCTGGCCGCACCACCGTGGACCTTGCAAAGGACTGCACATGTCTCACCACCGGCTGCAGCGTTTCCGTGCACCTCGACTTTTTCCAGCCCTTCCCCCCCCTGCGTCATGTTGACAAGGAGGGGCAGCCGTTGCCGCGCAAGGCCTTTCTGACGCGTGCTCTTGTGCACCTGCCGTATGCGGCTCCGTGGATGGCTGACTTTCTCACTCTTCTTCTGCGCGAGGTCACGGCGTTGCCTCCCGCGACGCAGGACGTGCAGCTTTACCTGCCACCACCGCCGCTTCCCACCGAAGCCATGGAGAAGGAAAAGGCGGTTGGGAGGCGCAGAAGCGCCATGCACGGCCGCGGCGCCGCGGCGCCGACCGCCTCTGCGTCGTCAAGGCGGCCGAGGAGCGACAGGAGGAGTCACAAGGCGGGAAAATCAATCGGATGCCCTGCTCCACCTGACCTTATGCCAGCTTCGCCATCGCCGTCTTTCGCAGACGAGCTGAAGGTATACTCGCCGCCGGGTCTCAGCGGGTTCGAGGTTGCAGACGGGGAAGAGCGACTGTGGTGCTTTGAGGCGACGGTGCTTGAAGTACAGCATATACTCAGTCAGCTTGGCAGCTTTGTGGAGGCGCATGGCGGTGCGCCGTCGCGGGTGCGCCTGCATTTCAATGCTGAGCTGTTTGTGCCACAGCGCGCGTACATGAAGTTCCCGCCGTTGGTGGTTCCACCAGCTGGAATGGCAGTCTTATCATCACCCAGCGAGGTCGATGGGTCGTCGGTGGCCTTGGAGGTGGATCCGAGCGGAACAGGTGGACGGCTTCACCGCATTCGTTTCCGTAGCACCGTCGGATCCTTGTGTCGGACGCAGTCTCACTACATCCGCCACAACCTCTCCGATGACTGCCTGCAGTGTCTGCTCTCTTTGGCAGCGCTGCTGGGGGCCGGGTCGATGCGAGAGGCCGAGCTGCGAGGCTGGATGCCGTCTGCGACGCTTCTCATCGCCGCAGAGCGCTCTTTTGGTCAAACGCTAGAAAAGGAAGACTTGCTCGGCGTCGCCTTGACCACCCCTGATGCATCGCAGACCGCAGTGACGGCGTTGGTCCCAAAAGATGATACTGCGGACGGTGCGCCCGAGAGAAGCGCTAGCAGTGCCGCTGCATCCCTGATGGCTGGGGTGGCGGTAGGGTCGCTGGTGTTCTTCGACGGTATCCTTAAGACTGGGACTCGACGACCTGTGCCCGCCACCGTTCGCCTGCGTTTCCCTGTCTCTGCTTGGATGGTGGTGACCAAAACTAAGGAAGAGGTGCTCTGCGCTTTCCCGCACAACTCCCCCACTGGCCTCGTACAGTACCACATTGAGGGGCAGGTAGTGCGGTGCTCTACTACAACCTTGCTGTACGTGCTCAAGTGCGTGTGCCTGGCGCGCAGTGTCACACAAAACTACAACGCAGCCTACGAGCACCTCTTGCGCCAGCGCCAGCGTGAGCAGCGTGCGCTGCTGCTGGAGAGGTCTGCATCGTCGGCGACTGGCAAGTGCGTGCTGGCGCGGCAGGCAGCAGCAGATGTCGCAGGGGGTAGCCGAGGGGCCCTGGACTGCAGTGTAGACAAGACTCGTGTCTCTGCCGCCGGTCAAGTGTGCGGAGTGGACTCCAGTGATGGAGATGATGATGGTGAGGCGAACTGGCTGGATTCCGGCATGGACCGGTACTTGTACGTGTCCTTTGGCTCCTCCAACAAGTCAACAACTCTGTCGCGGCGCTTGCAAATGGATCGCGCGAGTTCCCATAGGTCATTAGTGCCCGTAACCCAGCGCAGACAGGCACCACGCGCCGTCTCCTCGCCAACAGAGCTCACGTACGACGAGCTGTGGCGCATGTACGAGCGGCGTGCCCCCACCTCGGCGACAGCGGCATCTGCACGCGACCCCGAAAAGCTGCCGCCAATCCGATTTTGACAGGGAAAGGCGATGCATGTCTTGCGTCACCTCTTCCCTTCTTTCGGCGTAATTTTCGCGCACCCTTAGTCTTTTTTTCATTTTTACTCACTTGATCTACTGATGTACACTACCAACATGACGAAGCACGTGCACTTCCCTCTGTTGCCACCTCGTGTGGCTTTGTGGTGTCCCTTCGTTTGGCCAGTCGGTATCTTGTGGAGTATCTTCCCGATGGCACTTTTTTTTTTAAATTCTTATCGGCTCTGTATTTTGGGCTTCGGACTTTGTCCGAGGTGGTGCGGGCATGCCAGTGAGTCGACCTCTTTCTTGGCTCTTTCGCTTTTTCAGCGGTTTGCGCCGAAATAGTTCAGTGCCGCAAAAGAAGACCGAAGAAGGCAACAGTCGCGTGTGGACGAGCGCAGCGTGACGCTCTTGTCCAGCAGAGTCGAGCTCTCCCTCAGAGGCCCTTCTCCTAGCATATGACTCATGAGGAAAGTGTGCGTGTGTGTGTGTGGGGTGGGGTGCCTTGTTCATGCTTGAATTTGCTTCTAGATTTGTGCAGGTGCCTCGATGCGCGAGCGCTGCTCTACACTTCCTCTTGGTTGGTGCAACACTCCCCTCCCACTTTTCTCGTCGGTGTTTCTCTTCAGATGAGATTGTACGCTTCAGCATATCTGCTCCGCTCCCCGTGCTCCCTCCTTCTCTAACTCTGTACCACTTTTTACTCTTCCCCTGGTCTTTTTGCCATCTCTCCCGCTTCTTCCCGTCCCACTCCACACCCCGCGCTCTTCATCTTCCCTTGCACTTGCCCTTCGCCTCCGTGCTGGTGCGGCGTTTCTCTCTGTCTCAGGAGTTGTGTCTTTTCATTTGTGCTACTCTTTTCTCTTCACGTGTGTGTGTGTGTGTGTGTCTTGTGAGGGTCCTGTCGTGGTGCTGCCCGGCCTATGTGTTTTATCCTCTTCTTCTCTTTCTCTTAACCCTGCCTTTACTCACCCCCCCTCCACGTACATACAGACGTATTTCCACTACAGCGGGAGCAGCCCTGGGACCAGTTCCACTTTTCTCGCTTCCCGTTTTCCCTCGCTGCTTTCTGCCCTCTTCCACATCGTGGAGGTCAAAGTGGCATCAGGATTTGGCGCACTGGCATCCGTGACGCACACACCCGCAGACACAAAATGAAAGTAATTCTCAAGACAATTACTGGAAAGCAGCACGAGGTGGATGTGGAGGCGACCTCGACGATTCTCGATGTGAAGAAGCTGCTGGTGGACGAATACGAGCCGGCGTCGCTGCGGCTGTGTTTCAACGGTGCCGTGCTGGAGGACAGCAAGATTCTGGCAGATGCTGGAGTTAAAGACAACGACTTTCTTGTGCTCGCTGGCCGCAAACGAAAGATCCCGAAACCGGCGAGCATGCCATCGGCGGAGCCGCAAAAGACGGAGGCGGCGCCTGAGTTTAGCGCACCTCTATCTGCTACTGCACCACCGCCGGCGATGCCCACGTCTGCTTCCACCACGACGTCCACCGCCGACTCAGTTGCCCCCGCTGTTCCTGCTGCCACTACAGCTCCAGCTCCAGCTCCAGCCCCTGCTCCTGCTCCAGCCCCTGCTCCTGCTCCAGCCCCTGCTCCTGCTCCAGCTCCTGTCGCTCCTACGCCCCCCGCTGGCTCTGCTATTCCTGTTGCCTCCGCAGCAAGCATCTATGGTGTGGCCCCCAACCTGATCGACGAGGTGGCGGCAATGGGCTTCGAGGACCGCAATCAAATTGCCTTGGCGCTACGCGCCGCCTTCATGAATGTCGATCGCGCCGTGGAGTACCTCTTTGACGGCATTCCTCCTCACCTTGTGGAGGAGCTCACGTCCCACGGTCTTCCTGCCGCACCCGCCGAGGCCCCAAGAGCATCGAATCCGTCTGCATCTTCTGCAACCGCGGCTGTACCCGTGTCAACTTCTCTTGCGTCCGCAGCTACGCTATCCACCGCCGCGTCGGAGATGCGCGACGCCCTCTCGCGCATCCCACAGTTTGACGAAATCCGTACCCTGTACAACCAAAACACGGACACGCTGCCAGTGGTGATGCAGCAGATTGCGCTGCGGCACCCGGCCGTGTACGAGCAGATCGAGCGCAATCCGGAGGTGTTCCTCTCCATCATGGGCGAGGCAGGGCAGCCAGGGACTTCGAATGCTCCACCCGGGTCCGTCGCGTCGCCGACGGCAGAGGCTGTCGTGGGTGACACGGAAGAGGGCAGCTTCATGAACGAACTGCAGGCTGGAGTCGAGCTGACTGCCGAGGATCGCATGGCGGTTCAGCAGCTCGTTGAGTTAGGAGGTGGCATGTGGGACGAGCAGAGCGCTGTGCTAGTCTACCTTGCTACCCAGCGCAATCAAGAGGTAGCGGCGAGTGTGTTGTTTGAGCACGGTGGTGTTCCGGCAGAGTTGTTGGCGGAGATTGCCACCCAAATAGCCGACGAGGAGGCGGAGGACTACGAGGATGAGCAGTGATGAAGGGAAGGAGGGGTAGTTGCTCTTGTCATCTTTGATACTCGTTAGGCTGCTGCTTGTGCATATCTTCCTCTGGCACTGTTTTCTCTTGAATATCTGTATCCATACTTTCTTTCTTCACTTTTGCCGACCTTTCTGTTGTCTTGTGATGTGAGTCTCACGCTACTTTGTGCTTCATGCGGTGGCTGTAGTCGCAGAAGTGACGGGTGGCTGGGAAGGAGAGAGAGAGGTCGAGGAAGAGCGCCGTGACGCACCCTGCCACTTCTCCGCTTTATCGAGCTCTCTCGTTGAGTCTCCTTTTGAGCTGCGGGTGTCTTGTCGTGCTTGGCTGGAGGTGCTTTAGTGCATCTGTGCGTACCTGTCGGTTTGTGTTTTATTCATTGCATGGAGGCGCACCAAGGGGCGACCTTCATTCAGTTCCACCATTGCGCCGCCGTGCACCGCAATTCACTGTTTGTAGTCTCGTTGCGTCGTCTTGCTACGACAGCAGACGCTGGTGTTCGTTTTTGCTGCACTTTTTCTTCATTTCTCCCATCCCACGGCGACCCTGAGGACGGGGGATACCTCAGCGTGGGGTATCGCGGACCCGTACCCCACGCCCGGTGAGCAAGCCAAACAACCCCCTCTCTATCCCTCTGAAGGCCGTGCCACCTCTGGTGGTGACAGGGTCAGCCATCTACGGCGTGAGGAGGCCAGAACGATGTATCACTACTGATGCCAGCGGTCGAGTTCTGCACGGCGTGGCCTGGGAGCGACCTGCTACCCTGCACACGTATGTACCATCTGTATGATGGGCAGAGTGGTAGCGTGGCTCGAATGCATCTCACGCCGCCCGCTGGTGTGGGGAACCTGAGCCACCCTGAGGGATGCACTAGGTGACGACCGGCATAATGGGAACGGCTGCCAGTCACCGGCACACAGTCCCTGCCTCAAACTCTGCCCACTCCTGCGTCGGAGGTCACCCGAGTCGGCGTATTGCTGTGCTGCGTGTCTACGGTTGCTTCGTACCAGGTGATGGGTCTCTGACAGGTCCGGGGGCAGAGTGGGGGTTGAACACACGTGTGGCAGAGAATGGGCACGCTGAAGGAAAAAAAGGTAACATTGCTGTGGGACCTTCGTTCTCTTTTTGTGTCTGTCTCACTTGTGCAGGTCACGCAAGTTTTTTCTCGCGTCGAGGACGGCGCGATGCGCGCTAGCAGATGCCCTCCTTTGTGGCCTTCTACACGCTTCAGCCCATTCTGAGCACAGCGTCGCCTCATTCGCCCTGCCGCTCAGCTGTGTCGGGTGCTATGCATGACGTGTTTCATTTGGAAAGTTGAAGAGGGCGGTGAGGCCGCAGAAAGTGAGAGTTAGGATGGTAGATGGGAACCGATAGGCAGGGAAACATAGACAAAGTAATCTACCTGCATTGATCTCACAGCTGCTCTGCAGTACCATGCTAGGGGGCCCAGGGCATGCATCCATACGTGTATGTGTATCTCAGGCTGGAGACCTTGTCTTGTGGGAGAATAATATTCATTAGGCTGCTGTTCCTCACGGCTCTCAAAGATGACGTCGTGGGAGTGCGCGACGGGGAGGCGACACGCCGCACGCACAGTTAGCTGTTCACTCGAACACTCATTCTCTCTCTGCCACCTCCGTGGTCTCGGTAACCTTCCTGACCTTTCCTTCTCTTTCGCTTTCTATCTTGCTGTCGACTTCGTGCCGAGATGGCGGTGCAGTGAGCAGCGTCTAACGCATTGATTGCCTGCCCGTGCCTGCTCCCCCTCTTTCAACCTTGTGTCGTATTCACTTCTCGTGCCATCCCTGCTTATTCCTCAAGTTATGCGTCATATCTCATAATGTGGACGTGCGGACAAGAGTGGCGATGACGAGAGAGGCGGTGGTGGCGTGACGACAACCTGCGACTGCACCCACATCATAGGCCATATGCATGAGTTGGATCTCCCACGTAGTATGGACCTTCTCCTTATCGCTAAGCTCCGTTTCTTTTGGTTCTTCATCTACTTTAGGTACTTGCCTAGCAAACTCACTCTCTCGCACACCCTCGATAATTTTTGGCCCAATCGACAGACCAGCGTCGCTGTCATGTGTTGACGGCAAATCCTCGAGTTGAGAGTGCCGCTCTGCATTGGCCCCTTGTGCTGCTGTGCGGGGACGCTGGTCCCGAGCGGGATGCTGGGCTACCAGCTGCTCAACATCGATGGCTCAGTGAGCAAGACGATAATGCACGTGCGTGTACCCTTTCTGCTGAGCATGCTTATCGACGCAGGTGCCATCGAAAGATGAACCTCGATGTATTCCGATGCCGTTCCTTGCCATGCCGCACTTGCTACTAACCCTGGGAAAAGAGAGCCGGATCTTTCTGTCCCTCTCTCGCGTGCATCCTCGCTGGTACACACCAGTGGCGGTCACCATCAGCTCCGGTGTCATCGGCGCCCTTGTCACCCGCATCTTACCTGTCGATATACACGGCGAGTTCATCTCTTTCAGCACTCTTTTTGCCTTCATCGGGGTTGTGTGCTCATGTGGCGGCTGTACTACACCACCGCCGACGTGCTGGGAGCCTTCCGGTAGCCGTTCTTCTGCTTCCCCGCCACTTTGGCCGTTTTCTCCTACTTGGGTGCCACTTTTTGCTCTGCCTTCGAGCACATGGTACAGCCGGGTTGTTGTGTCAGTCATCCCGCTGGTCTGATACTTCCTGTAAAATCTCCACCACCAACTGCAGAAGAGAGGTCAGGGGCAGGCCACTGGGGTCACTATAGTTTCTGAAGCAGAAGCGGTGAGTGTAGAGCTCAGTTGTACCCGTGGGGTCGTCGACAGCACCGCCGGTGCGTACCTCAGGCAAACTACAATGGCGGAAGAAGCTCGTATCGAAGATGCTGTGGTGAGGGAAGAGCCACCTGTGCGAGCATTCCGCCGGTGATGGGGAAGTAGCGTCTTGTCACCCTGGTGCATGTGGGAAGCCCCTCAATGCGCTGCAAGCGCTTGACAAACATCCTTGTCTCTCCCTCTAGTTTTTCTTCGCTGGCCCCCCCTCTCGCAACTTTGCGGCAGACAGTGCGACTCCTTTATGCCCACTTGCGTTTATTGTTCGGTATCTTTGTTTTCTCTTTCTGGTTTTCGTATTCCCTTTACTTCATGGATTGCGGGCCTGGTCAACAGCCTTCGACAACAGGCTGACGTCCTACAGCCACCGTGCCACGCGATGCGGCACGCTGATAGAAGAGCTACTTGGCGGCTACCACTTTACACCAGAAAACAAGGATGCTGTGCCTTAAAAGGGGAGAGGAAAGCATGCTCGTCCTGTTCCGCATGAGCACCTGTCCGCTGTTTGAATTCCTGCAGCGGCGAGTGAACGGCAGCGACGCCATGGAGTGCAGATGATGTACTGCGTGCTGCATTGTTAGCAGTCTGGCACCCCTGTCCCTACGTGTGTTTCCTATAATGGCGACAGACCCGGCGCTGTGCTCGACAAGCCACGTGAGGTTCACAGGTCGCTCGAAGCGCGAATCACACTGTATCTCACGCAACAACTGTGCAAATTGTG